>NW_020884904.1:4152601-4395598 GCF_003945725.1 Corapipo altera | reverse complement strand
GGGTGGGGTTCGCCGGGCCGGGCGCGCTGAGCGCCGGGGCCGCCGCGGCGCTGGGACCGGCGGCTCCGGTGTCGCGGGCGGGGTCTGGCCCCGCGCTCCGCCCGGGAAGCGGCAGGCGCGGTCGGCGGCCGGGGAGCGGTGACACTCGGCGTCCGGCTCCGAAATAGCTGCCCCGGGCTGAGCATCTTGTGCCGACCCGGCGAGGGGCCAGGAAACTCCTGCGGCTCCCCGCGAGAGAGGAGGAGGGTTTGCAATGGGCACGCTGTGCTAGCTGTGAGCAGCCACCCTCCACCGCCTCTCTGAGCTGCTGTTGATCCTTCAACTTCTAGGCAATTGAACTTTTTCTTTTATTCGCTTTCAGTAAAAAACATGACAGAATAGGTGCTGCGTGCGTCTCAGTCTCACGAGGAAGAGCCCTTTTTACTGTTTCACCACTAATTCAGCCGTAGCCCCTTTATTTATTTTCATCCTCTGCCCTGTTGCTTCGCGTTTCTACCTCTGCCTGTTTATGGTGGGAGGAGGAGACAACCACTTGCGTTCTGCTTGTTGGTGTAGCTGACTGGCAGATCAGCGAATCTGGAGAGCATGGCTTTTTGTTTGTTTTCTTTTATTCCACTAAGGAGAGGCCATACTGCTCTACCAACCCCTAAGATAGGCTACTTGACAGCAGGGCAAAGTTGTCTTTTAATGCTTGGGGCAATGGTGTTCTCAGCTAATATTTTGTTAAAACAGGTGATCCGGTAGCAAATAGACTATTTCTTTCAGATTTTTGTCACTAACACATATGTCCGTGTATTCATTAGTTGTAGTACTCTGATTAGAATTTCAACTCTGCAGAATAGACTAACTAACTACACAAGAAACAGCGCTTTGAAATTTTGGGTAAGTACTGGATAACTGAATGTTTATAAAATCCAGGATCAGAACATACACTCTGTGGGAGAATTAGCTCTTTGGAAGTTCGTTTGAATGATGTATTTGAGATTGAAATGTGTTGTACAGTGTCTTTTCTCAGATGCATAGATGGCTAGTCAGATACTGGTAGAATACTGAGTTGTTGGTCTGTTTGAAGGTGATGAGGCTGGAATAACTGCAGTCCTCTCAGTGTGTGGATCGAATTCCTCATTGCTTGCGTATGGAGATAATTAAGTACCGTGGTTGTCTGAACCTGGTTTAGGGTGCCGTTCACTCAAACATGATCCTGCTGCTTTAGCTGGTGTTGCCTGTATCTTGCTGTGAACATCTAAGCTGGCTGTAACAGTAATGTGTGCAGCTGGAGGTGACTTCAGTTCTGAGATGCTGCTGTCTCAGGAAATGTTGCTGAATGGATTTCTGGATTCCTTGGCAGCATGAAAGGCTTTTGGATAACTTTAACTTCACAACAAAAATGCTGTAATTTCTATTAAAGACAGAAGGAGAAAAAAAAAGTGAACTTCACACTTGAGGCCTGGGCATATCCATTTATATTAAGAGCAGTAAGGTTCTGCTGGGTACTGAATAGCTTCAATAATTGAGCACTGGTAGAAATTAATTCTTTAAACTAAAAGTTTGAGCTTATATAAAATGTAAATAAAAGTTTTGGGTCAAGTGCTGTGACTGACACTTGTCTTCCAGCAAATATATGCAAAAGAGGAACCTGTGTCTGCTTTGTCAGGTATAAGGATCTCTTCAAATAACAGCAGGAAAAGAAATAGTTCACTTTGAAATAGTGTTGAGGGAACAGCACTGTAGTGTTAAGCTGACACGTTGAGGCTGAGATTTCAAAACAACTTATTGTCAGTTTGCATTAATTTATCTTCATCTCCTGCCCTCTCCGCAGCTTTATCTTGAGATAAAATCTTGCCACCGCACAGTGAAGTTTAGCAGAAAATTCAGCCTTAAAAAATACCAGACCCAAAGAGGAATAGCTGAGCAGTACCTCCTGAGCGGTACCTCCTGAACAGTACCTCGGGTACCTCAGAGAAGAGTTTTGTGTTGTTTCCACGCTTGCCATGTGGTTACGGACAATGAGAGATGAGGCTTGCTGTATTATTTATATCCCTCAGTGTCTTCCTGAGCTCTTAAAGCTGTGATGTTATCAAGTGTGTGCAAAGCCCGTGCAAGCACTTAGGTAGTTTCTGTATGGGAAGTGTAGTGCCAGATACATTGTTTGTCTTTTAAGGCTGCACAGAAACTGCTCCAAGTTGTTTTAAAATTGATTACGAGCAAGTCACGTGCTTCATTTTTGGAATTTCTTAGGATTAAGTGACAAACGTGTAGTGTGGCCTTCACTAAAACATGGATCAGTACTAGCTCTTGCCACATGACAGATCGTGATGTCAGTGAAAGATTTGAATTCTCTTTTGCTTTTTTGTTCCTTGTGTTTAAAATATGACTGTCAGCAACTCAGCTTTGAAGCTTAAAAAGGAAAGTGTTTTCTCCTTACTGATAATTGCAAATATTTCTACGCTTGACTTTGCTCTCCTATAATTCTTTATTTAATTTTCAGTAAATCAGTACTCAAGTACAGTTGTTCTTGCTTTTACTTCAGTGCTACTGATTATTTTCTGGTAAGTAAGACTATTGTGGTGACAGGATATCATGGGGAAGCATGTGCTGTGATTTACGTTGTATCTTTGAAAGACAATGGGGGATTCATATTTGAAAACGGGAAAAGTCTTCCTTGATTTCAGATAAAACAAATGAAAACATGAGGAATGGAGGATGTAAGAAGAGCTAATGAATCTGCTTTCTTTTGCCAGCTTTCTGGGATCCTGCACAGCTCATCCTTTCCTGCCTTGTTTAGGTGTTGGTGGGAAGCAGAGAGCATTCATTGCTACAGGAGTAGTAATGGCTGAGGTTATGGCAGGGATCAGCATGTGAAGCGCTCCTGTGTGAGAGTATCAGTTCCCCATGATTGTTGTGCCCAGTCTGAGCTGAAACAACAACGTTTTTATAAGGAAGCTGAGTGAGCAAACCCATCTCATACAATGAAAGCTCTTTCACTTACTGGGTCCAGCATCACTGTGCTAATTAGTAGTGCAGGAGGAGCGGTGCACGAGGTGTAACTGGTCACTTGTGTACAGCTGCTTGTGGTCCTGGGTTCACTTCTCAGATGTTCATCTAGCAATTTGGAGGAACTTTAGAGTACAAATTAGCAGATCAAAGCTTTCGGTGGTTAGATGACTATAGTGTGTTCCTCAAAATTCTTCCTCTAGGGAGATAAATACAGCTCAATATTGCTGTTGGTGGGCCAGGATTTCATCCTGGAAATATCAGATCATTTCCTTTAAATCAGGATATGATAGATGAACTTACTGCTGTTGAGTCTGTGCCCTGTTAAGACAGGAAGTGAAGATGTTTTAATTGGGGAGGAGAGTTGATGGGATGTCGAAGCCATAAACTCTAGGAAAGCAGCAGTGAATGATAGCTCAGCATTCACCACAGCATTTTGTAAAACTCTAAGTGGTAGAACCAAGCATTCCTTCTCTTATTGAAAACATACACAAATAATCCATCATGCTCACATCCCAAGAGGGGAAAACTTTTAAAATGCATTGCAGCCAGTTAACTGGCCTCTTAATAGGCTGAGGTATTTGGGAGTATGAGCTGTGCAGAGCACACAGCTGTTGCCACAATAGCTTTTCTCCAGCTGTCATGCAGAGGTCTGTCACAAAATACCCCACATTCCCCTGTAACTCAGCCCTTTGTAATATTCAGGTTTCCTTGCTCAAAGGGAATACAGCCTAGCAACTACCTAATCACCCTCTGAATTTTTTTTTATCCTGCAGTTGCCATTTACTTCATGCTTTTTTTTTTTTTCAAATCTGAACAACGTATAGCTAGTTTTAGCAGTATACAGCAAGAAAGTCTCCAATGTTTTATTCTTTCAAATCTGCTCTGCAAAATAGTGGATGTTTCTGATCAGAATTGATAAAATTATTTGTCCTACGGTTTTTTCCTCTTCATAAAAGTACAGCTTTTGTTTTATGACATTGACATGTATGGTTTTGCACACTGAGCAGACTCTAGTGACCCACATGAATGTATTAGTTAATAAATGTCCCTAGATCCTTGAGATGGTATTGACTGGACATAATTAAGTGTGACTGAGTTCAGCTTAGTTTGTCAGTCAGCCTGATGTTACCTGTGGTAAGGCATGAACATGTTTGAAACTGCTAAAACAGTTAATGTGATACAAAACGCATGTAGAGGTTCAGTGTTTGGGGTTTTTTTGTTTGTTTACTGATTTCATGCTGTATTTACAAGCTCAAATCATACTGCCAAATTTGTAAAAGAAAGTATTTTTCCTACTGCTCTTAAACTGTTGGTAACAAGCTCTTGGTAACTGTTGGAGCTGAGCTTACTGTTCCACTAACTAGTGAGTAAAATGAGTTGGATGTAGATTTTTGACTCTTGAATGTTAGTATCAGACACTTGTCTGAAAGCAAGCATATGACTTGCAGATGGATGGCAAGCAGTTGTTCAGGCTTTTTTTCCTCTTTTTCCTTTACTTTTCCAAGCTGTTACTTCCACAAGACTGTTAGTTCTCCTTAGCTAGAAATAAAGCTAAAGGTGGGTTATCTCAAAGGGTCTTTTATCTCTGAAATAGCTGTTGGGCAACAAAATAGCTTGTTCTGAATTTTATGCTCTAAATATGAATTTCAAGCTCTAAAATAGAGTAGTAAAGTAGATTGAAAAGCAACAACTGAACATGCAGCTGGTGCTGGAGCCAGCGTGCTGGATGTTTGACAGACCCTGGTGTCTTAGTGTACCACTTCCGTATGCTGGACTCGGGATGTGCAAATCCCTCCAGAGTTTCTGGGTGTTCTGACTAACCCTCGCTGACCGTCCAAAAATTGCTCTTCGAGTAAACGCGTAAGGAAATCAAAGGAATCAGATGCCATGAATTCCAGGCTGCAGATTCACGCAGGGCTATGCTGGGACTGGTATGCTTACATTGTGATAAAGCGTGGGGCCTTCTTACCGTTAAGTAGTGCAGTGTAACTCAAGGTGACAAAATATAGTCCAGGAGAGCGAGCAACTGATTGTTGACATCTGTTGGGGTTAAAGGTGGGAAATAAAAATCCTAATCAAAACAAAGCACTTGTGATGCAGTCACCTGGAATAATAAGGGCTGCTTGTTGCCCTTCTTGTGAAACTTGAACCGCTCGGCTTCTTGCTTCCTGGAACACTGCTACCAAGTAAAAGGTTGGACTCGCTCTGATGAGTTGTAGATCCACAGCCTGGGAATGTGGTAGATGACTTCAGGCTTGCCTTGCAGGCAGGAAGGAAACCTTAAGTTACCTATGAGTGTTCCAGTATAGCCAGCAGTGGCATAATAATATATCCTAAGCTACCCAACAGGGATACCATGTACTAAGGCACATACCGGGTAGAACTGAGCTGGGTTCAAAAGTTGGCATAAACTTGTAGCAGTGTGGCAGTTTTGAGATACTCATCATTCTGGTTTTGAGCAATTTACAGTTCTTTCCCAAAGCTGAAATTCCTTTGGGATAACCTAACGTGCATCGCAGTCAAAAAGCACCTTTCTGTGTGTTCACTCCTGGCAGCGGTTGCTTATATAGCAAGTAAATATTGACGTACCTTTTGGTTATCAGGTTGTCTTCTACTGCCACTTGCACAAGGAGTACTGGCACAGCTTCCCAGATTACTGGCCGGCATGCCCTTTGCACTCTGAGGGATGAATAGGCAGCCGCTGGCCTGTAGCCCTGTTCCTCCTTCCCGTACTAGAGGGAGAGGCTCCTGCTTCTGGTTTTGGCTGGAGCTCTGAATTCCAGTGTTCGGTAGTGGTGGTAGAGGGTGGCTCTCATAAGTAGAGCCCTTATATTCCGGAGAGTTTTGAAGGACCCGAATGACTCGTATTTGTATACCTTGTGCAACCTGTTCGCACTTACCGAAAGCATTCCCAGCACTGAAAATGTTGTGACTGAGCTCCTTGATAAATCCGAAGATAGATACCAGCTTCATGAAGTGTAGCATGGCAGTCTTCTGGCTAGCTGGTAGGAAGCTGGGTTTTCTGCAGACCTTCCCAAATGAGTCACTCTTCAGGTCTAGACTGGCGTGACACGAGCAGAGAACTTCTCTGTTGGTTCAGACAGTTCAGGTGGCTTTAACTCCACGGGTTTGGTATTCTTGTCTTCAGTTATGTTCATAAGGCACTGTTAAAGGAAAATCTAACAACCAGATAAATGCATCACTTACTGTGAATGAGTTCGAGTTCAAGAAATGTGTAAAACCATCATTAAAACTGAAATCACACCTATAATTGATCCTTTTCTTTTTTTATTCTTTTTTACAACTTTTCCTTGTTGCTCTGCATATAACATGTCCAAAGATTTCTGGATGCAACTTTGAACATCCAAGACAAAGTCTTACTGTAAGGAGTAAGAGTGAATGGGAACTAGATTTAAAAGTTTAATTGCAAATGATGCCATTAGGCAATGTTTGCCTGTAAGTGGCTTGCCTTATCAAGTTGGTGGAGTTTGGTTTTGAAATTTTGTGGGACAGCAATGGTATCCTGCTAACTACAGATTTCTAGAGTTAGATCCCAGATGAATTATTTCTATCTGAGCAGTGAGTGAGGCCCTTTCTGTTTGTCTTGAACTGTATCCTTCATTACTAAGGTATGATCTGTGACTGTGAACAACTTTTTTTTTCTTGTATCTTTTTATCTTCTGTTCGTTGCTACTGTTTATGTTCTGTCTCACGGCTTAAGTGTGGTTGCAGCTTAGGTTTGGGATAGCCTGTAGGGCACTTCATGGGAACAGGTAATACAAAAGAAAATATTTCTCTCCTCTCTTTATAACTTAATTACTTGAAGTAGATAGCAGACAAGGGATGTTTACCTAATCTGTTTGCTTTTCTTACTTTTTCTCCTCCAATGACACACCATAGGTATATTTAAGCTGGTCACATCCCAGCCTGTAAAGTGCCCGATGTGCAGTGGTGCTTCTAGGTGGAACTTCCATGAAGTTGAAATTACTTTTTTATGGATTGCTTGCTTTTATTAGGTTGTTTTTAAGAGGTCTGGCTGGATTGCAGTGCATGGGCCCTTCTTGGTTAAGTTAAAGAAGGTCACGTATTCACGTTTGAAGTGGTTGATCTTGCGACTAATCAAGCATTGTGTGCAAGGGCTGTCATTACAGCGAGGTCAGGGGTTCTAATCTGCTGCTGGAATGGGAAAAGCTGGAGAACTTGCACTTAAGTTGTCCTTAAGCATACACAGAGCCTCAGACCTGACTGGGTGAGGGTTGCTGAGGAGGACTGTGTGCACTTCTCTAGTTAGGTGGGGAAGTGCCGTAAACTTGGATATCCTGTTGGATGATGGAGTTCATTTTGTGAATTTTTGTAACGTACAAATGTGCTCACACAAAATCCCACAAAGGACTGAAAAGGAGAAACTCTGGAATAGGCTTGTGTGGAGCTCCCCAGAACTGCAATTGGCAAGTGAGAGCTGCATTTGTGACCACGAGGGCTGTGCTGAAGCAGTAGGAGTGGTGTGGTGGTGCAGGTGGAGGAACTGAAGGGCCTTGAAAGTGAGGGCAAGTTGATCGTTTGCTTTTTAGAAGGTACTGACAGTGGGGAGGCACAAAGCCAGGGAAATATTTTTACTCTGCAAGCCTGAAGAAACAGGGCTTTGTTGTAATTGAAGGTTTAATTTGATAAGCTAGTACTACCAGTAAGGAAAAATGTTGAAAAGGTCCCCGTGCTGCCACAGCAGTTTGCCACTATAGCTATTTACTCCCTCTAGTTCTCTGAAACTCCACAAGCAATTGGAGTTAAAAATAACCAGGGAATGTTTTTACCCGGGATCAGTTACCCTGTCTGGTTCAATGTGCAGCTTTGCAAACAACTTCATCTGGCAGTCGGGCTCTTTTAACCAGACCTGCACCAACTTCTCAGCTGTGACCAGAAAGCGAAGTGTAGTTTTTGGTGAATCCAGATAGGAGTGAGTTCAGGCAGCAGGAATGTATGCAGAAGGGCACTATTAAAGATAGCGTAAAGTACTAGCTGCTAGCACCAGCGTGCCTTAATAATTAACCAGATGTTAGCACTGACACATAAAAATGCTGCAGTTGAAGGAAAAAAATTAGTGTAACATTCATAAGCGAAAGTACTCTGCAAATATCTTTATTCAGAGGCCCTATGAGAAGCATTATTTCTCAGCAGATTAACTGTAGGTACGAACATTAATAACTATCAACTGTATCACTTCCCTCAAGTCTTCTAAGCCAGAAAGTAAACTTGAGCTTCTACACAACTTAAAAGCAAATTATTTTTCCAGTCCTGTTCAGAGCATTCTGTACCTGTAGTGATATTATAATATGTTGAGTCACCAGTTACATTTTGCTAGGAAAAGAAATTTTAAAATCACTGCAGTTACTGTGTTGAGTTTTTCTGACAAAACTAACATGCCCAGCTCATATTACAGAGCATCTTCAGCATTCCTCATTTAAGAAAACATTAATCCATAAACCTGCAAGCAAATCTGAATATTTTACTTCATTTGTGGTAAGTAGACCATGAAATGGTAGGATGCCGCTGATAAATCTGTGTGAAAAATCTGGCATCTTTGGGCAGAAAAGTGATCTGCTAAATTTATTCTGTTATTAGACTTGTTCTATGTAAGAAAAATAAGTGGAATTACAGTAATATGTGCTGCCTTAGGTAGGGAGTTTCTAAATTGTGTGTTCATAATAATATTTCTGTGTTTCTCTCCTTTTATGAAGGTGTTTTATAATCACGTGTAAAAAGTAGTAGTTGATAATATACTTGTGTATGTGATACCAACTCTGCTAAAAAAGCATACAGTGTTTTCCTCTACTAGCTCATGCTAAGAGGCCTTCCTTAGCAAAACCAAATAAAGTAATGGTGATGTATTTAAATGGATTCTGGCTTTTCATGACCCAGTATTACTAAGAATGCAATTACGAGTGTATTTTGCAATTTCAGTTACTGCTCGGGATTTTTTTCCTAGCAGTCTGTCTTTGAAGTCCTCCAGAAGCATAGTATCCTTGCCTTTGCATCCTATTCTCCTGCCTCCCCTCAGACCCAAAACAATAGTACCTGAATCTTTGTCTACATGACCTGAGTGAGATTTCCAAGATGCACATGTAGGTGCTGTATCACTTTGATTTCCTATACTTTGGCTTTCCTTTAACTGATGTTTCGCCCTCCCCATGGAGCAGGTTCTCACCCTACTGGAAATTCATTACCAACTTGAGATCCTGCTTGGGGTCTTATGGAGGCAATATCCTCGTGTGCTCAGCAGCACTCCTTCAGTGTTGCAGTGAATTCTGAAGACTTTATTTGATGGTTGTATCCATGATAAACGTTTTCCAGACCCTCAAGTTTGAAAGTAAACCTGTGAGACCAAGACCTTTCTTAGCACATCAACCAAGTTAAACCAATGATCTTTGTCTTACCATCTGTGAGTATTTGAATGAAAAGTCTTAAACTGTGGAGATAATCTTATTTCTGTCTCTGTAAGCCTAAGAGGGGGGTGTGTGGTGGAATTTCTTTTTGTTTCTAGAAATGAAGTGTTCTGCCTGTGGCATCCAGTGGACCAACCCACTTTGAATATCCTGCCTTGCTACTTTTGATGTTGACTTTTAGCATGTTGTCATCAACCAACAGTGCTGTTGGCTACTTAGCTTTGGTTTGGAGGCTTGTGCTTCTAGCTCTTATGAATTGGTTACTTCTCTAGCAGTTAGGGCAAAATTTTATGTTGTCCAAGTGATGCTACCAACTGAAGAAGTACTAAACCTTAAAGCTCTTTTCTTGTTTGATTGCTACAGTAACTAAACGTTTAAGCTGCAATACCATGCCTGGATTATGGGAGATTTAATCAACTAGGGGCACTCCAGAATCATCAAGAAACTACCAAAAGGGAATTGGGCAGCTCAATGTAACTGCTTGAGCATGATTTTAGGATTAAATGTTAGATAAAAACAGGTCTTCAACAGTAAAGTAATTTGAGATGCTTCTGTTTCTAGAAGTTGTGTGATTTGTAACTTGCTCTGTCCTATTGCTTCAGCCTCGGGGGTGATGCTGTAGAAAGGTTGCTGTACAAACATCCAGGTAAAATTCTCTGTAGCTGATGTGGACCAACATTAGCAGTTATGGTGAGACCTTTCTGCAGGCAGAGCTAGTGGGGGAGGGATGGGACAGGCAGCAGATTAACCACTGAAGATGATGTGTGTACAACTGGGTGAAGCCTTGTGCAACAGGGGGGAAGTTAGCCTCTTCCAGCTCTGCTCAAGATGGAGACTGAGACTCAAGAGTGGCTGCTCTTATTGCATGGGGTGCAAGAAGAGTTGCGAAATGCCTCCAGTGTGTAATCCTGATAAGTGAGTCCTGTTATCTGATAAGAGGGTGTTCAGCTGAAGTCCTGCAGAGTTTAGACTGTGTCAGATCAACTAAAGGAGCCAGAGGTTTCATTTCTTTCAGATTCAGCTGGAAATGTTAGGGCAGCTCTGAGTCTTCAAGCTGTTGTGGTCTTCTGGCTGGCCCAGCTGCTGCGGGTGCCTGTGCATCTCTGAGACCACTGAGGCTGGAAGTGAGGTCACTGCCTGTCAGTGGATCCGCTCTTTGATCCCCACATATTTGTTCTGAGAGCATTACTTAGTGCAAAGAGGCATTTTAAATTGAGTGCTGTAGTTTTATCAAGGATGCTTCAGGTTTTCAACGTTTCTGAATTCCTGTATCTGTGACCTAAATCTACTAACTAGAGAAATTGTTTTGGCTCGTACAGTTCCTGCTTTGTTTTTGTCTTACTGGAGCAGTACACCCAAATATATCAATGCATATATCTCAACTTCTTTGATTTTAAAAAAGATACTTGAAAGCTCAGCTTTTGAGGTATCTGAAGACACTTTTTCCGTTTGTTGTCTAGAAGTTTTTGCACTCATTAGAATGGATATAGTGTGTATCAGGTAATTGAAGGATTTGATAAATAATTTTTGTCTGTTAAACTATTTTTAGTCGTGTATATTCTACAAAAGTTGATTAAAATTCACTAATATTTGTAAATATAAAATTACCCAGTATCTGTGTTGGTGGGACTATATGGAGAAAAAAGCCTCAGATCTGAAGTAGTTGACTTCCTTGTCCCAATATTATCTGCCTTCTGCCAAGTAGGTTACATTCCACACATTTTTAATAGTGGCTTCCCCTCCTCCTTAGCTGCTTTGACTTGTTTTGTGGGAGGACTTGAATATTTCAACTCAGACACCAAAGGTCTTCTCCCAAAAAAGGAAACTGATAATAAAATTGTTCATTTAGAGCACAATTTGAAAATAATCTGATCTGTGCTGATCTGAGTGCCTATTTACTGGAATTGTGACCAGGGGTTTTAAAATCCAACTGAGTTGGGGATTTTGCTCAAGGTTTAAGAGTTTTAGAATTTCAAGGTGCAATTTTAGCTCTTAAAAAAAAAAAAAATCCGTCATCTTCTATGTCTTTCTTCAATTTACAAATATTCTGAGAGAAAATAAACAAAAGCCCTGCATCTCATGAGCTGATCTCCTGAAAAAGACACTGGCTGCCTGTCTGCGTGAGGGAAGGTGGTGATCTGGAAGAATTTGTTCAGGGTGATTTCAGAAGATGAATAATTTAAACTGCAGCCACTTGCTTCAGACTAGATAATTGAGACTGGGTTTTCTAACAGCTGAACAGCTTATGTTAAAACTTAAAAAATTCCCTGCAGTGCATGTACTCTAGGTAGCTGTTTTGTACATGAGTAATCCCATGGCAAATGAGTAGCTTGAGAAATTTAAAAGTATCTCAGCTTTTCCTCTGTGCTAGGAGTTACTATGAGATGCTACTGTGATTGCCTAACACTCTCCACCCAGGTATTTATCATCTTTCTATAGCTTTTTCCTTGAATGGGTTATGATGCCTCTGGTCTCTCCTCAATGATGTATATGGGGAAAGGGGCTCATACTGCTTGATTCTCCTAAGCAAAACCCTATATGTATGGTAGTACTGTTGTTGCAGAATAAAAATCTCTGAGTTGGAACACTGACTGTCAGCTTCCACACTAGTGTTTCTGAGTGTGTGCTGTTGCAAATGAATGGCTGCCTGCTCTCCTGGCAGTGGGCTATCGTAGCGAGTCATGGGAAGATATCCCCAGATTTACTTTTGAGTCTTCGGGATCTGATGGTCATTTCCTAAACCCGAAGCATGTAGGCTGTCAATGCCAAAACATATTTGAGGAGGGCTTTGCTGTAACTCTGCTTGCTTTCTTAAAAAAAAAAAAAAAACAAACCAAAAGCAATGAAAAAACTTCAAACAAAAAACCAGTAGTGCCTTACTGGGTCTTGATTCTGTTCTGCAAGTTTGTAACACATGTGGTCCCTCTAAGCAGTTTTGAGTTTTGGTCATTATGAAAGGTTGAGTTTAACACATGCCCAGGAAATGAGACTTAGAAGACTTATGATTTAGATTAAAATACTTTCTAATGCTGGAAGAAAGCTTAAGAGAGAAACTACTTGCCTTTAATTGGTAGCATCCACCCGGTCCGTGTAAATAACACCAGCTTTGCTGCATGTTAAAAGCTGGCAGAGCTGTGTGGTGCTAATCCTGTGTTAGAGGTGCGTTCACACTTGGCTACATACGAGTTCACCAACAAGAACATAAGGTATTCTGAAGGTTTTCTGCTTGTCAAACTGATGTACTGCCTGCCCGGAGACTTCACCTATGATTACTGGAACTCTGAATAGTCCATTATTCTAAGTATGATGAAGTTGAAGAACCTGTTTCTAATCTATAAAAATGAGAGAAACTAATGTACTTTCCTGTGGTTTTGGTGCAGAAGGCTGGCTGCCTGTGCATTCCACGCTCTGTTTTCTCTTCACTGAATGCCTTAACCGCAAGATCTCTACTTGGTAGAATATGGGAGCGGAAATAGCAGTAGGGTTTTTTTAAAAAAGAGAGAAAAAAAACCAACCCAACAAAAAAACCCTTCTGATCAAACCCTGTGCATTCTAAAGCTGCCTTCTGAAAGTAAACAAATTGAAGGTCTTTGCACACCACTCACACATCTTAAGATGGCATTTGCTGTACTGCTACCTCTTTATAGATTTAAATGAAAAATTTCCAGGAACCCTTTGCTCAAGAAATCAATCAAATAATGATGTTCCCTATTTATTTGAGATGATATGTTATTACATATGCTTGTCAGACCTGTCAGGGAAGAATATTGCACACTGCACTTTGAATTTCGATGTTTCTCTGTAGATTAATTTCATAATGAAAATGAGTGTGTTTAGGTGATGGATTATGTTCTTTCCTTCAGGGCAAGATGTTTTAAACTGTATTCCCTACTAGATGTATGGTAAAGCCACTTTTTCAAGTGCTGCTAACCTGTTAGTAACAGGTTATCAGAGTAGAGTTACAGAGTTAGTAACAGTAGTGGAGGACTTGGCATGCAGTGAATTTGGCTAGTTTGGTTTGAGTTCCCTCTGTACGTATTCTGAATTGGGGTCAGGTAATTTATTTGTTAGCTGCTCAGTTCCTGTCAATGTGAACTTGCTTGGAGAGAAAACAACTTGGAAATTTGTTTGCTTTTAATGTTTTTGTTTGTGGATTTTATAATTGCTGTATTTCATGCTATAGAAACTCCTGGGTTGCCTTTTTTCTTCTTGCTGTTTGCATGGGATAGGTAGTTCTTCTGGTGCTGTGCCTTCTGCACTGTAGAATCAGCCCCTGAAGGATTATGGCCTCCAGAAATGAAGGGGGGGAATGGCTGGATTGCTTTGGAGGGGACGAGAAAGCAAGTAAGAGCAGCAAGGTTACATTTCAGGAGTAATGACTTCTCTCCTGGAAAGTCTTAATGGGACCTGTGAAGTTGTAGGACTGTAAACTAGCAGCATAGTGCAGCTGATTGTGACGTGTAAGTTTAATTTGACATGTTATGATAAACAAAAAGGATCTTCCTTGTAAGTTGGTACTAGCCTGTATAGAAATCTAGTACTTTCTATACTGTTTGTGGAATTCAAACTCTGGGTTTTTAAAGGTAAAACATCTTAGTAATGAACAAATTACTGAGTTGCTTTTGTGGCTGTTCACAGGATTTGTCCTGAAGAATGTTACTTACTTCATTAGAGATTTGTTACAAGTTAGTAATCATAAAAGCAGAGAGAAATAGCAACAGGGAGTGGAACCAACTTGTCTGAAGTGGAGAAATAAAACTAGCATGATCGAGTTCTTTTTCATCAGTCCTTGTCTTTCTTCACTTTGATCATCCTTGTATGTGGTTTAGACAATATGTTTACCAGTGCTTTTCATGACCTATATTCATCTGATGTGCACCTCTGTTTTCCAGATAATGATCCTTTTCTCCTTAACTGGTGTCTGTAAAAGAATAATATATAGAGAAGTCGGCATGTATCTTCTAATGCAAATGAAGTAAAAAAATCATGTGATCTGGCTGCTCTGTGCAGGCTGGCAGCAGCTTGCAAGTTTAGAAAACAAGTTTATTTGAGAATTTATGTAAATTCCTTGTAAGAATGAGTGCACACAGGGGACAGAAGGGAAATCACCTTGCTGGAAACCCCCGGAGGTGATCTTGACTGTATGCTGTTACTGAACTGAAGTATTTGAATTTGAACCCTTAGTTTTTAAGTTCATACTTTTAACAAGCTAAAAATCAAAAAGCCTGCTAGTCATCTTGAGGAGGGGAGGATAAACTGGTCAGCATGAGTATGGCGTAGGAGAAAAACAAATTCTTTTAATTTTTAGTGGTGTGCCTTCCTTATTTTCCTTTAAAACTCGAAAGCCTGCTAAAATACTAGATTATGTTTTATTCAGAGCAGGAGTAGCAGGAGAGGGAGAGAAGAATTTATTCTCTTCAAGTGAACTTTGGTAAAGAGCTGTCCTTGAAGGTTTGCGTGGAATATACAGGTGGCTCTGAAGAGTTAGCTGTACTCCTCCTAAGAAGTGGCAACAGAAAACTCAGCTTAAATGTGTTTAAATAAGCACAGAAAGTTACAGTTTTGCAAAAGGATGAGAAAAATACTTTGTTTAACTGAGTTGAGCTGAGATCTGTTGTATTTAGACCTGTGGTGCTTCTGCTAGCTTCTAGCTGGGCTGGGGCATTTCCCTGGAGCGAAGCATATGAAAGAGTTAAGATCCCTCAGCCGAAGGTTTTCTCTTTCTGTTGATGGTGAGTCTACTAAGCTTTGGGATACCAGCAAAGGCTGTAGTAAGGATACATTCTTGGAAGGGTTTGTGTACCTGCAATGCAGATGGTCCCCCTGAGGTTTTTAATATGTGGGTCGGGTAAGGAGCAAGGGAAGAGTGCCAAAAGGATGAATGTTTTTAGATCCAATGGAGGTCTGCGTGCTTGTGATGGTCTCAAGTTCTGTAGATGCATTGAGTAGTTTCCAGAGAGTTTGCTGCTGTACTGAAGGAAGAGCACTTAGCTGTAAAAACCCTGTTTGCTGTATTAATTTGCTTGCCAATTACTTAAGCAAAGGTGTATTTACAAGCTTTAGATGACAGAACCACAAGTGGAGAATGGCTGTCTCAGGGCCGTGCTATCACAGCATGTGTGGCTGGGTTAGTATATGGAGCTTTTGTGCTTCAAACAACAAATTACAATAACCATTGTTTTATGAGAAAAGGTCTTCAGTGGAGAGCTCAGGTTCTACCTGAGCATCCAGCTCTTCAAGGAAATTGGGCACTGTTGACTTTCAACAGTTTGTGCTTCTGAATGAGAGTGTTTGGTCTCAATTTAAGGTCTCCTTCCCCATGGAGGAACTTCCCTCACAAATGGTGGGTAGAGAACTATTCTGGAACCTGCTCTAACACAGTGCTAAATACGATATTGGAGAATAAAATACTAAACCTTGCTTTCCAGTGATCCTAGGGTCTGTGTGACTTTAGAAAATGCTTCTAGATCAAGCTGTGAATTCCCTAAACAATGAGGGATTGCCTGTGGATGTAGTGTTTAATACAAATCATGGGGTTTTATCTGTTACTTAGAATCAGCTCCACCATGGGAAGTGATGATACTTGATGTAAGACTGCTCCATTCTTTCATTTGCTTTCTTTACTGCTACCATAAATGGCCATACTGTGAAAACACTTGTTGACTGCATGTGGTGTCTGATTATGTAGCACCTCAACTGAATGTTTGCTTGCAGTTTCTTGATGTGGTTCGTCATAGATGTGGCTTTTTGAAATGTGAAAGTAGGTATTTGCACATAAAACTGGTTTGTGGCGCCGTGTAGTATGAAGTAGGTCTTGACATGAGAACAAGTCTGCTAACGTGTCTCTGAGTTTTAATCGGACGAGGATGCTCCCTCACCAGAGATACATTTGGTTTTCTTGCTTTAGTTACAGCAGCACATGGTTTGGGAGTGATTATATTCTCACTGGGGTAAAACAATCCTTGCTATTAAGGTAATACAGTCTCTGAAAGTACAAAAGCCATGATTAAGACCTAACTGCTTAGGTCTTCCAACTCAAAGGTCGTGTGAAATATTCATCTAACGGAATCAGAAAATCAGTTAGGTTGGGAAAGACCTTAGAGTTCATCAACCCCAACCTTTGACTGATGACCTTCTTGTCAACTAGACCATGGCATTAAGTGCCGTGTCCAGTCTTTTCATGAACATTATTAACATTAACTTTGTTAATACTGTAGATGTTAAGTAAAGTTAGTTATCTCTAACATTTTCTATTCCATGTGATGTCTGTGATAATTCAAAGCAAAAAATAAGCTCCCTCTGAGTTTCCTATGTGTTTCCCTGCCCTGTGATTTGGGGTGATGCTGACTAAGAGTGGTACTACAGCCACAGGTGCAGAGGCGAAGGGGAAGAAACACTGTGGTTGGTTTTAGTACAACCAAATGTTTTGCTGGTAAATATGCTTTTTTTTAGATGGAAATTGTTACTTGCTTAAATATATTGACTGACTACTGAAGATAAAAGCATTTTTATTAAAATTTGAGAACATAAATGTATTTCCATTTGACACTCTTTTTGACTTTAAAGTCTGAAGTTACTGAGGCTGAAAATTCTGGCACTGCTTAAGAGCATTTAATTGTGCTTACTAGGGCCTTAGGATCTCTTCCTATTCCCTATAGATAAGCTAACAAGCTAATTTTAGCAAGATAGTGCTTATTACCAGTTTTGTACAATGAAATCTTACTTACATGTCAGGATTAGCAACGGTAAAACCACTTGGTAGTTTCTGGTTCCTGGAATTTGACTGTGTGCACATTTCCTCATATGTAAGTTGCAACCATATTGGTCACATTGTGCTTTTCAAGTCTTGATTAAATGAGGGGATAATGCCACTCAAGAACTTGCTTCTCTCAATCTCCCTAGTAAATATTCCTGTTGTGAATGACTTGGCTTCATGAGTGCCACGCTGCTGGAGTGTGCCTGTGTGCAACCACTTGCTTGGTGGTGCAAAAGGGGGGACCATCTGGGCATCTTCCTCTTGCTTGTTGTGCAGTTCTGATGTTGATGTGACTTCATGCAGGCTATAAAAATAATTTGGGTAAAATAGGTACTGCCCAATTTGATACTCTTCAGCTAAGCGTAAGTGAGTATGGATTCTGGGGGAGGCGCACAGAAAATGTTAGGTTGCACATAAACTTCATGTAGTAGTTTGCAGATTTGCTGATTTAAAAGCAAGTTCACTAATCGTGAGCAACCTTGTGCCATGAACTGTGGATGTCAGTGTAGCACAGGCATGGGCATGGACCTCAAAGGGAAATAAAATGCAGGTGCTGGAGATACCGCAGGACAGTACATTTGGGTTGACTTGTGGGACTGATGCAAAAAAAAGAGCAGTAATTTCTAAGCATTCCCAACCCTGAGTCTGATTGTTTGGTATTTCTTGGTTTTATTTCTGTTTAGGATAAAACATTCTCTGTTATCTCATGTATTTCTTCTAGGAACTGCAGCTGTCTGTCTGTAATGTAGAAGTTCCAATATACATGGCTTTGCTTCTGAAAAGTCAGAAATGAAGTGCTACATACCCTATTGTAAACAGTCCTGATGCACTGTACCCCTTGATGAGAAAACCAGGCTGAATTACACTGTTGTCAGATGGGAAGGAGTAATAACCTTTGATCTTGAAATCTGCTGCTTGTGGTAGTGAGAGAGAGTCTATGAAGGCATTCTTCAAGGACATTAAGATTTAACTTCCCTGCAAGCACTGATTAATCTGGAAAGGAAAGCATTGTACTCTGCTGGTATCTGTGATGGAAAATACTCAGTATTACTTTTTTCAAAGTGTTTTGTCCAACTGAAGCTTTGTTTCAGTTAAACAAGTCCACACTACAGGTTCTTTGCACTCTGTTTGTTTGACTTCTGATATTTGTTCTTACAGAAACCTGGAATTTTGAAAACAATGGTATTAATTTGAACCATTACTTACGAAGCAGTAGCATCCACATCTGTGAGAACAGCCTCTGTTTAAAATGCTTGTGCTTTTTGATGACCATCATGCCTCCCCATGATTTCAGGTCAGCCTGCACCACTGAAATATCTGTGTTTAGTAACTCTCTACTGAGATGGGCTAGGATTTCTCAATCTTGCTCCACGGATGGGGTAACTCACCACATTGCTCTGCTAAGTTCGGTTGACAATGACCAAGTCTGGGCTCTTTTTCTTCCCGTCTGTCGGAATCAGATCTGTCGAACGCTGCGCCCGAACAGTTGAACAAAACAAAGGGACTGCTTGTGTGCCAGGAAGGTCTGAACACACTGTCCCTAGCGTGGAAAGGCTGACGCAGCCTGCCGTACCTTGGAAGAGATCCCCTTCCTTCCTTTTCACTCTCACAATTAGGTGGGTTAACCTGACACCTTACGTTAGAGACAAGGTAAAAAATACTCTCAAGCTTTTCGTTGTTTGGCTCTAAATCCCAAATTAAGGTTGTGAGCGCTTCTCCTTGATGTGTCTGGGTTAAAAATCTGATGCTGAAATGTGAACCTCTTGAAAAACTCCACTCTGTGGAGGGGGCATTAAGGTTACAGAGCTTGTTGCTGCACTTGGGAGTGAGTGGCATGTAGGTGCTCTGTTCTCCTTCCTGGTCCCTGTGGGAGCCTGTGTGCTGGCCCTGCTCGGAGCAGCCAAATCTGAAAGTACAGATCACATGGAAAAAAACCCACTTATTGACCAGTACAAATTCTCCTTCTTTCAGAGGTTTTGCTGCTTAGTCACAGAATTCTGAGAAATGGTTTCTGGAGGTGGAAAGCACATTTTCATCTCAGATTAGAGTGTGGTGACTGATATGGACGTGTGAAAATACCTGGGTACTCCTGGCTGCTGAGCTACCGCGGTGGGTGGGACTGCAGCGTGGGACTCGTGTGCTTGGGTTGGTCAGACTGGTTTGCTGTGGCTTTCGTGCCCTGTCATTGTGGTGTGTGGAAAACTTAAGAGACTGCCGTGTTAGAAGTGTGCATTTAGTATGTTATTGCTGTTGTAGTTTTTTAGCATGAACTTCTTGTTGATAGCTTGTCACCTGCAAGCTGTTCAGACACCCTTTTCGAAGGGGAAGTTACCCAGTATGTTTTCATTTTAATTGGTTTTGCTGCACATTTTACCATTATAATATGTGCATCATGAAGCTTCAGATGCTGGCACTCCTGAATGATTAACACACTTTTGAAAAGTCCATTATTTCGTGGGTTGGCAACCAATTATTTAATTATCATTTGAAATTGTCATGCTCCAGGATAACTGCTGTATGTTTTACTTAGTTGGGTGAGGATTTGTGGGGAAGGCTAATAATTATTAACCTTGCTAATGAAAATAGATGGCTAAATAACAGAGCTGTCGTTTCAGTGTTCCTGATGCTTCTGCTTATGGCACTTTCAAAACTTAAAGATAATGGTAATTGTCTGTAGTCTGCAAATTTAGTCTAGACAGTCTAATCTAAGGCCAAAAGGTTGGAGTTGAATAAATATGTAATTTGGGCAAATAAAGCTATTAGAGCTGTGCTTATCTTCTTGACGCAATAGTTCTTATTAGATATAAGTGCTATTTTATAGCCTTTTCCTAAATAATTAGCTTCTAATGATCAGTCAACAAATCGTGGAAAAATAAAGCACTCCAGACTTTGCTAATGAAATTGAATGTTTTTATGTTGGATATTGTCCAAGCTGGTGTTCAGAAATTCCATGGAATTTACTGGTAATTGAAAAAAAAACCCTATAGGACAGGAACTAGTGCATTGCTATCAATGCTTACCATAATCTGGCAGTGGAAATAAGATCTGTTACTGGCTCTGAAGGAGTCATCTCAACTTTTGATTGCCTATGTGCTAATAGATTCTGTGTCCCTTATTCTTTAACAGAATAAGTGCTATGATTAAAACTTATGTAAGCTTTCACTATTTCAGTTCAGTCCCTGTTCAGCACTTTATATATAGATATATGTAGATATATATATGTGCACAAATTATATATTAAAAAAGTTATATATATTAGAGTTGGGTGAAAAGGCATCTTCTAGTGATATGAACTTTACTGAAGTGCCTGTACATATAAAAATGGTTTGTATGGCTAGTATTTAGGAGAGAGACTTCTTTAATTTTTGGCTGGTAATTTGAACTATCTGATCTCTTGATAGTCCTAAAGGCAGCAGGGAGTAATTGCAGAATGCCAGAACTGGCGATGATAAAACCTCCCTCTTCCATTAGCAGGAAGTTGCTGTAGTTTAACTGTACAGTAAAATACTAGCATAGAAATATTTAATCCTAACTTGACTCATTCTAGAAAACCATAGGCTCTGGGTGTAATGGGCTAGTTAACCTGGCTGTATCACCATGTTAAAAAAATGTTTTAAGATGAAGAATGTTGAGAATTTGCCTTCCTCAGGTTTTCTGCCTGACTCTTTCTGATGAACTGTGGTCCAAGCCCACATCTGTTTCTGAACTGTTACAAACCTACACAGCTGACAGCGGCACCTGGCTTTGTAGAGATCTGAGATGTAAAAGAAGGGTAGGAAAATGCTCTTACTATCTAGAACGGATCTTTAGTTCCTACTTTCAGAATAGGAAAGACATTAACTTCAGAAATTTTTGATCTTAGCTTACTGTGGAGTCCCAGAGATCAAACATTTTCAGCTACTTAAAATGTGAAATAAGAGTTAAGAGTTGCTGGAGTGCAGCTTTGTTTTACTGGCTTGTTAAACTAGAAGAACTTGTTACTACATTAATGTAATTGTATGGCTCCAAATGTCCATAACCTAAGCTAGACAATCTGAGAAGTCTAATTAACAAGCCATTTGTTTGCAACTTGAACCTGTTTAAAAGGTTCTGAGTTGATGTGAATACTTGCACTCTCCTCAAGAGGTTTTTTACCATGGAATGAGCTTTTTTGGTCTGCATTTCGGATTTTTGTGTGTTACTCAAGGAGTTATGAAGTGGCTTCTTTCTTAGTAGACTGTAAATGCCCTAAATATGGATCTCCTCAGAGCTGCTCACCTGAAGGCTGTTGCTGACTGTTATAAGTTAGGTCTAAGTTACTGAAGTGAAGAGCTATTTTAATTAACTGTAAGTCGTCTTCTCCTGTTAAGGTACTAAAGTTTATAAACCAAAATCTCTTGCATTGCACTGTATATCTTGAGGCATCCTCATGATTTCATGTGTAGGAGAAAAGGTGTTCTATAACTCCTGCCTCACCAGGAGGTTTTTTTGAGCAACCTTACCTTCTTTTCTCCTGCAGCTAAAGTCCCCATTAGCTGGTAATACGAAGTCCTAAAATCGGACATGTACTTTTTAAAAAATATCACTGGCTTCTTGAGATAAAAACTTGACTTCATTGTGAAGAGCTTGTGTGGGCTGCTTAGGTTGAAAACTGCTTAAACCTGATAAACCTTTATGGATGAAAAGATAACATGTCACAAATATTTTAAACATTCCTTGAATTACAAGTGGCTAAGATCAGGAGGATGAAGTACTTGGTGTGTTCATAGTTCCTGCACATACTTACTGTGAAGCAAAAATGAAATTAAATTAAATCAAGACTCATCTGTGCTTGCAGCATAGAATGTTTTACAGTCAGACGTGTTTCGACTTGAGAAATTGCATAGCTGCCTTCAAAGAATTTTGTAGGTGCTTACTGGCATTAAAAGACATTAATTCAAGGCATTACAAAGAAGTCTTCACAGACAGTGAAAGTGTACATTCTCTGATCTTGAGTCATGAAAACTGCACCACCAGGAAGTATTCAAGAGGCCAAAGTTTAGTGCGTGTATTGCCTAAAACAGGTCTCTGTGTGAGTGTACTTGGCGTTTGGTGTGGTTTGATTTTTGAGACATTTGAGAATTATTAATTGGAGGGAAATGTTCACAGGCTGGGTGAGCTGCTAATACTGAGTTGCTGTACCGTGGGGAGAACTGTAAGCTGGGAACTGAAAAGAGACGTAAGCAAAAGTGCAGATTCAGTTTAAAAGGTGAAAGCTGTTTTAAAAAAGTATCAATCTGCTGGTTTTTTTTAGGAAGTTAATATTTTAAAAGGTGTTCACATGCATTGCAAAATATATATTAAAAGAAAACCTACTCTCATCAGTATTCGTGTTATGTGCATGTAACCAGTACCCACTCTGCCCATAATTGGAATTATAGAGTCCTTTAGATTGGAAAAGACATTTAAGGTCATCAAATTGGTGTGTATTATCTCTTTAAAAGGATTACCCTAATGGTGTGTTTAAACTTGGCAGGATGTTAGCAAAAAGGCATGTAGCTTTTCAGCAAAGTAGATTTAATGAGTATTCTTTAAACCTCTCCGATTTGAACACGCACTGAGAGGCTGCCTTAGTTATGTTTCAAAGACACTTTCTTTTCCCCAAGCGAGTCTGCCCTCTCTGGGTTTATTCTTAGGGTTTGGGGGGTTTTTTTTCACTGAATCTTGTAATTATCTGTTTAGGAGTCGCACTTCAGATTTCAATCTATAAAACCCAAGTTGTTTTGCCAGCCGTGCCTGGGGTCCCAGGTTTGAGGGGAAAAAAAGGGAAATTGTTTCCTGTGCTTCTGCACCCTAAGTGGGGTTGGGGAAGGTAAAGCTTCTTTATTATAAGTAGCAATTGGGGGAATGGCAAAACTTAGCAGACAGTTTTTTAGGCATGTTGAAAGATGTAAGAGTTGGTGAATGTTCCCTGTCAGTGCACAAAATTCAGTTTGATTTTAGTCTTTCATGTTGAGTCTTGGTCCACTGCAGACTTACTCCTGCAGAAGAAGTTGATGATCCAGAACCAACAGGGTTCTTAAATCTGTAACACAAGTCAGTCCTGCTGAACCAGGGATGAAATCTGAAACTTCCTAGCATATGGCTGTCTGGAGAAACAGCATTGGAAATGAGTACGTTTATGGATGCAGAATTCAAGTGTTCATTTAGGAAATGTAAAAATTACAGGCACATAGACAGAATTAGATATCTGTGTTAATCTTCAGCTTGAAGACACTTTACCCTCCATATCTTTTCTCCCCTTGCTCCCCCCATTCTAACTCATGTTTGCCCACACCTGTGAGGGAAGCAAAGCTAGTTTTGTTTTTAGGTACTTTGAGTAGTGCGCAGAACAAAGTCCATAAAGAAAAGAACTGTGTTATATTTAGCTAAGTGTATTAAATGTGCCCATACACTGAACACAGTTTTCTTGGTAGTTTTCTTTTTCTGATGTGCTCACTCCATGATCAGTGTCTGTGGAAGGACAGGGAAGGGGAGAGGGAGAGACAGAAGAGTATGTGGCCATATAATCTGCCTAACTCACACTTTTAGTGTTTACAGACCAAGCACAACTTTTTCATGCAATGCAAGGATTGTCAAAAGCTAAGGAGAAGACTTACCTATACTTAACCAAAGCAGGTGTTTATTTTTATATTCTACTATCTCTTCTGTCTTTGAACTGTATATTGGCAGGGGGGCAGTTTAATGGATACACTCTGCCATGGATTATTCAAGAACTTTGCATTTTCCATTATGCTTTTGTTCTTTAACAGAACCATTAAGATTTGATTAAGCATGTACTTAATCATCAAGTTCAGTATTACATGTATATGTATTGCTAGTTCTTCAGGAACAAATAAAAACTTTTCAACCTGTGCATGAATTTCCAAAGGGTTTAGCTTATACATGGCTCGTGTCATCTGTCTTTCACTATAACTTTCTTCAGTGTAATGCTCTTCTCTCTTTGTGTCTCAGTTTTCACTATTCATGAAATTAAGTGCTTCACATCACTGGATAATGGCAGTAATTGTAGTGACAAATGACATCTGTTTCCCTGGATAGCCATAACAACGCTAGCAGTATACATTAGAACAGTGGGAAGTAGTGTAAATTGAGGGAAGCATCACTGATTACTTACAAACTGACTATCTTTCAATTTATATTTTTCAGAAGAGAGGAATGGGTGTTCTTACTGTAGGTGTAATTAAAAGAAAAAAGAACTCTTTAAGATTCATAGGAATATGGGATGATTGGAGCATGATACACCTGACCTTCTGTAGTATAAGCCAGTGGTTTAATCATTATTTCTTCAGTCTGGTCTTTATCAGCATAATTCTAGACATTTGGCCTGCTATTTTCTGCAATGTTCAACACCAAAATACTTCATCTCATTCTATAAAGTGTGACTGTTTATGGCAGGAAAGCAATCTAAATGCCATCTTGAGCTCTTCTGCTTGAAATCGTGCTGGGTTGCTGTGGGTAGCTCCTGCAGTCTTCTTTTGGTACTGGCTTGGGCACTGCACAAAACCTTTGCAGAGGTGGCACTTCCAGTCATCAACCCTAACAGCATCCACCTCCTGCTCCCCCAGCAACAACCAGTTAGACCTGTCTAGAAATATCGGGTCCTAGTGAACCACCTGCCCTTGGATTGGTGTATGTTAAGTATTGGAACAAGCTTGTCAGAGGCTCTCTGATCAGTGGTGTGCTCTTAGTTTGTTTATTTTTTTCTGTGACCCAAGTACGTGGGGCTCTGCAAAATGCTAAATTTGTGTGTTTTGCTGTGTCTGTTCCCTTATTCTGGAATGCAGTCTGGGTTTATGTTTGCTACCAGAAGTCCGTTAAAGTTTTTTCCTGTGTGTTTTCCTTGTTTTCTAGCCAGCCAACTCAAATATTCTGAAGAAATGATTTAAAGAACCTCTTTTGTGCTGTGAAAGGAGGTGATTCTTTTAATCTTTTGAGGTGCTGAGGTTGGAGTCACTGCTTTGCCTAATTACCCCTTCTACTGGGCAGGTTAACTCTGGACCAGGGCCAGTGTAGTGCTTGAGCAAGGTGACAGATTACTGCCACCCTTCCTCTAGGAACATGTCTGTGGTGACATAGAACCTGTATGTTTGCTCCTTTGGGACAGGAATGTAGATTAAAACTCCTAGAAACAGTCCCCTCCTCTGCAGCCTGGAGGGGAGGGCACAGTGTGACACTGGGGTCACATTAGTATAGACTTGGCTGCTGTGCCACTCCTCCTAGGTGGAAGGGTTGAAGGCAGAGGCTGAAGATTTCATGGGTGGCAAAGCAGTGAAGATTGCAAACGAATATATGCAGTCAGATCTTAATTCAAGGTCTGAGAAAGTTGTTACAGTGTAGACAAGTACCCCAATCAAAAATATCTTAATTTATGGCCCTACTGACTGACCAGAGCACAAGAGTTCTGATCTTAAACTGTAGCGCTGACTTCATCAATTGGAATGATAGCCAGCAATACCCATTTAAATGAAGGGAACTTGGTCGGGTTCTTGTCTCTTTCTGGGTTAAGTATTTCTGATGTTATTAGCGTGGTGTGTGATAGGGCTGTAGCCGATACTGTTATTTGTTCTACGCCCATGGTGAAGATGTGCCACTGCAGATAGTGAATTGAGCTTCAGCTTGGGTGAGTGGGTCAAGTGCAGACATGTTCTTGGTGAAGTGCAGGGGAAATGAGGTAAAACCTAGAGAAGAGATGATACTGCAAAAGGTAGTCACAGGAGAAACCGCCAAAAGAAACACTGTCAAGTAGCACAGCCTAGGAGATGTCTTGGGATCCTATATTTCGGTTATTTGGGAATGTACTCAAGTCTATAAAGTTGAAGCTTTGGTGTGTAGCATTGACCAACATGTTTGTTTTAAGTTCTAGCATACAAATTATAGGTGGGAAGGATTTCTGGGCTATTTGCAATGCTCAAATTGTAGATGCTTATTTAAATCCAGAGCTGGTCTGTAACTTAAGCTGGAGGGTGGAAACCCTTCTATTTCCTTGCCTTCACTGGGTTGGAATCAAAACCTTAAACATGTGGAAAAAATTTAAATAAGCAACCAGTGGCTCTTTGAAACATTATTTGTGTGTTTAGTAAATACAGTTGGAGATTATAGAGACAGCAAGGATGAATATATATTTTGGCATGTACCACTCCTTTAGCTTTCACTGCTAGGCTGCCCTTCATTGCGTGTCCTTCAAGCTTTGTGTGAAGATAAAGGGAAGAATGTTATGCAGCCAACCTCTGGACTGCAGCTTAGAGCAGCCTCCCATTCGTGGCATCCTGCTTCTCTCCCCCCTTAAAACATAAAAGTGCAAAAGAAAGTAGTCCTATGGGTTTTTGAATTGTGGGCTGTTGATTACTTTATGAAGAGTAAATCAGAAAAGGTGCATAAAATCTGTGAATCAGCACTAGGGTGTCTTTACTTAGTTGTTTTTATTAATGTATGGAGCAGGACTTGAGCTTGTAAGCAAGTCTAGCTAATGGGGGAATTTCTCTATATGCATTAAAGGCAGCATAAAAAGGGGGAAGATGATAAACTGAGAGCAGCTTTTCACATGTTCTCCTTACCAAAAGACTTGAGTGATTGAAACAATGATTTAGGGATTGCTGTTGCCTTAAATGGAGAAAGACTGCTAGAGCAGTAATCTGTATAGTAGTGTTATTGCTTCTATGCACTGCAAATAGAAACTCCTGCAAAGGCCAGGAGATTGTGTGAAAAACATTTTAAGATAAGTGTGTGTATAGGAAGGGATTTCGGTGGTGGATTGCCCAGCTATAAGTGATGTAGGTACTGTGGAGAGATGGAGTTTTGTTCTGTTTTTTTTCCCCTTTGCAAAAGGGCTTGTGTCCTTGGCAGCAGGCTTTCCCATCTCTGGACTTGATTGCCTAAGCAGTCTTAGAAAGAGAAAACCTAGAAAACCTGTTGCGTAATATTTTGGGTAAATTGAATGGTTGATGAGACTACTGGGTTTGACTTCTCGTTTCCCTTCTAGGAGATGGGTGGAAAGAGCCTTGATTTTTACTAGTGATTAAGGGAGTGGTGTAACAGAGGAGTGTATTCAAGTTACTATCTTCTTTGAAGAAATTTAGCTGCTTCTAATTATTTCCTGCAGGCAGTGGCCAACTGCAGTGGAGCCAGCTGAATGAGTCGTGGCTCCTCCATCTCGTATAGAGACTCAACTGCTCCTAGAAGAGTAGATTTGGCAACCTGGTCTGTAAGGGTGGTGTGGTGTGTTCTGTACCAGCTGCCATCCCAGACACCTGCTGCAGCCTTCCAAGTGTTGCTGTAGTTTAGCAGGGTGACTGCTCTGAGGTGTTAAGACTTGCACATACAGCCTTCATAAAGCTGACAGCAGTAGGCAGGCCTGAGTAATCCAACACTCTGGTGTGTGCTTGCTCCTCTAGTTTGTCTAGACTTGGCGTCAGTTTAAAACCAGTAGGTTGTCAGTGGTTTGTGTCTGCTGGAATTGTGCTCCCGTTAGTCTTTTAAGCGGTTCTGCCACAAACTCCTTGACCTCTTCAGAGCTACTTATGCTGGTGTTGGGCTTGTTGGGTGTGCAGGCACCTTGCCACTGCTGCAGGGTGGCAATCAGGAGTAAATGTATGGCCTCATGGAATGTTTCAGGATATGCTCTGCCATTCCTTAATTCTTTAAACATGGCTTGAACAGCAGCGGTAAGGTCCATTCTGCTCAAATTGATAAATACTGTGTCTGCTACATCTAATTTTTTTAAATCAACCCTGACTGACAAGGCCTGCAAGCTGTGGTTGTCATGTGTCCTGTGGCACATGGTCCCAATGCAACTCTTTCAAAACCAGCAGCTGTTTCAGGCACATGAGTCTTGTCCAGTGCCTGGAGGTAAACCACAACACTAATTGCCTTGCAAACCTCTCCTGTAGTGGCTGTGACAGCAGATTTGGCAATGCAGCTCCATGGGAGGGAAGAAAATGCTTGTAAGAGCAGTTGTTAAATGGGGGAGCTCTGGCATCTGCTCATTGTGAATTTGAGATGTGGCTGATGCTGGATCAGGACAGCTTAATCTTGTTTCCTTTTTTGAGGGAGGAACCACGTTCCATGTCTCTGTACCTAGTCTGGCATTCTTGCTTTGTGTGTAGTGATTTGGGTTTTTTTATTTAAAAAGAAACAAACAAACTAAAAGGGGTGGAGGGAATCATAGAAATGCTCTGGAGATTACAGAATATGCTGTAGTTCTTGGCCCTTGGACAGATAATGAGGAAAATAAGAAGCATTCCTCTGAGATTATTATGGTTTTCTTTTTCTGAACTCTCTTAGTGAAAAACATTGCCCTTGTTGGATATAAACTTGTTACTTTAGTTGTTCTACTAATAACTGGTTTGTGAGAGTAAAAAAAAAATATTCCAAATTCTTCCTTTTATTTAAAACCTGACATACTTTACTGTTTTGTAGATGTAAAGGTTCAGACAGTAACTTTGAATTCTGCATGATAGAGAAATGAAAGCTGAAGCTGAAGGGGGACAGGGAGTAACTTCAGAGTACATGCTTTATCTTCCAAATCAGAACCCTGAATTTCCAGATATACTGAGAACGACACCATGTTTTAGTCACCTAATGCTTTTTTATAAGTATCACTTTCTGTTTTCTTAATCAAACATAGGACTTAAATTCCCTTCCTTGTGATCGTCCCTTCTAAAGTCGGAGTCTGTAAATAATTTTATTTATACAACTGTATGTTCACGTAAGTTTCTCATCCGTCTTTCTAAGACTGTTAAAGGCCACAGAATTGAGACCTAATTTATAGTTTGCGTAAATTCATTCCTCAGAAAGTCTGTTCTTAAGCTCCTCGGTAGCACGGTTTGAGCCAAGGATACAGGCAAAAGAAAAGAACAGTTTTTAAGGCTGAGGTTTTTTCCTCTTTCAGTCTTCATGAAAGCAAGGTAAAGGGATGACTCGTAGTTGGAAGAGTATGTTCTGGTGGCTTATTCTGTGATGAGATGTTCTGCTGTCTACAGATAGGCACTTTTTCTGGGAATCCTGAAGTTTGGGTGCTGTGTTTAGGATCCCATGCCTGTTGGCTTGTTTGAATTTTTTTTGGCGGGGTGGAGGGTTGTTTGGGTTTTTTTGTTTGGTTGATTGGTTTTGTGTGGGTGGTGTTGTGGGAGATTGCTTAGTCTGGGTGCGAAGCGACTGAGACTGCTGTGTAGGTGTATCCTGAGAGGACAGTTTACTGGTGTCTGCTCAAAATGCAAAGGAGCTGTTCAGTGTCTCTGCTGTGGGGGTCAGCAGTTTTTCAGTGTGGTACCAGATCTAAATGAATAGATGAACAGCAACCTGTACATACTCTTCCTGTGGCCAGCTGCATGAGGGTTGTGGTACGTGAGCATAGGTTATATATAGTATACACAGCTGGCCAAGTGTGCTACAACTGGTGATGTGTTTCTCCCAGTAAGGCAGCTGCAGCTCAGTTGATGAGCTCTGCTGGGCAACCCAGGTCCATGCTGTTGAACTAGAAACCTTAGTGTGGACATGTCCAAATGGTGGGGTCAGCTGGGTGGAGTCAGGACAGTGTACTGCAGTCAGCCCTCATGGGCAGCTCCAAACTGAAACTGGACAAGAACAAAGACAGCCATGTTAATAAACCATCTGCAAAGAACAGAGTTAACTGTATTCTACACTGACAATGATGTGTCTGGAGAAGGTTGGTGAGCTGGTGCTGTGATTTCAGTTCTTCCTTATTTTTCCCCCTTTTTGTTTTCCCTACTATGACATCTGATAACTTGACTTTGGTAAGTTTGGAGGAATAGAGTGGTGTCTTGTTGATATCTTTGAATTTGTGCAATGGGAAAGACGCTTTAGTGAGAACTATGAATTTTGACATGAATAAGGAGACGCATCCTGGGTTTGGTGCTATCTTCTTAATACAAGAACAAAGTCCTCTTTTTTTGTTCCTACAAACCATTATGTAGTTTCAAAACATTCCTAATTCCTTACTGGCTTATGGAACTGAATAATGTATGTAGGTAGTACTCCTTCAGTTCTGCACAGTCAGGGTAGTGCACATCCTTAGTGCCTGCTGGAAGCACAGAGGGGAAGGAATTTGATCAGGGTTGATTCGTTATGCCAGTGCGCTTTAGTTTTGGGTGAAGATAACTTAACTATGACTGCATGCAAGCTAAAAATTCGTCCTTTGAAATCTAAACTTGTCTTCAGATGGCATTGTTACTCCAGTATTCAATACCAGGTCACTCAGTCTCTAGAGAGATGTACCAGAATGTGCTTTGCTCTGCAGTTTGGGTGATAAGCAACAGGCTGGCAGTATCTGGTGGAGCCTTGTGCTTAGGCAATGGGTAACACGGGCATTTTGAGGCTTATTCTGCTTTCAGGGGTTGTCTTTCTGGAGGCTTTGTGGACTTAGTCATTTGAAACCAGGAGATAAATCCTGGGAACAGGAATGATCCAATAAACTTTATTCAACTAACAAACTAGGTGTCACTTGTGCTGCGTAGAGCTGTTGCTAAAAATTGTTATAAGACTGCTAGAGAGTTCTAGAAACAGCTGGGAAAATCCTGGCACTTCCTAGAAATTACTGGCTCTGGAAACAGGGGGAAGAAATCCTGGAAACTTTTGAGAATTCCAAAGAACTTCTAAACCCTACCAGAAGTTCAGAGAAACTTAGTTACGAGAGACTTTCAGTTTCTAGGGGCTCTAAGGTTTCTCGTAACTAAGTTTCTAGGGATTCCTGCGGAGAAATTCCAGGAGCTACCACTAATGTCTAGAAAATGCTAGAAATCCTGTGGGAATCCAGTAAACTCAGTGACTCTGCTAGTAATTTCTATGATTTACGAGCATTTACTAGGAATAGGAAAGCCATTACCAGCTATCTTTGGATAAAGTGTCAAATGGTTGTACGTGAATAAACACGCAAATCTTCCCTAAGCTGTCAAGCGTAGAGTTTTAGCATCTCCCTTGGTAAGTGTCCTTTTATGTGCTTGTCTAACACACAAACTTGTTTTCTTTCCTGCAGTCCTACTTTGTTACGGATTATGACCCAACGATTGAAGACTCCTACACCAAGCAATGTGTGATAGACGAGAGAGCTGCGCGCTTGGACAGTAAGTAGCCCAGCTAAAGTTCAGTCTAACAACCTGGAGCCGTCGGTGCCTGTGTTTGTATCTGCAGACATCAAATGAAATTATAGCTCAACAACTGCTCAGCATGTGTTTTGGTTTTTTTTTTTTATGTAAGTGTATGGCTGATAAAAGCTGCCTCGCTTTGTTTTATTGATGAGACACCCAGGGTTTGAAGTGCTTCTGCCCTTTGTGTAAGGATCGCTCTTTGAATTTGATATTGTTTGAAGCTGTAGTGCCCACAAAACTAGGAGAGTTTATATAACTCCTGGGTGACATGGTGGAGTGAAAAAACACATCTCTGGGCTGTTGTGTGCTGTCTCTCCCAAGTGCAATATGAGCACTTTGCTTTAAAAGTTTCAGTTCTCCCTTGTCAGTGATTTCTTTAAGGACAAACCAACAACCCTCCCAAACCTCATCTGCTGTATCTTTAAGCAGTTTTCAGGTGTTTCAGCTCATCATGAATTAGCAGAAGTCCTCAAATTTTTTGTTGTTCAGTGTGTTTGGTACGTCTTGAATTGTTCAATCCCAAAAACTTGTTGGGAATATTGGCAAAAAATCCAGAGTATGTTTGAAAAGTGGTTTCTGTTTAGCTATGATGTACAGAAGAGACTCTAAATAATGTCTTATTAGGAGTTATTTTTTTCTCAGTCTATAAGACCATGAAATGTAGTAATCCATATTTTTCTTCTGTTCAGTTCTGGATACAGCAGGACAAGAAGAATTTGGAGCGATGCGTGAACAATACATGAGGACAGGGGAGGGTTTTCTGCTTGTTTTCTCAGTCACAGATAGAGGAAGGTAAGCCTGATGTCAAGTTGTTAAGACAAACAAGTCGTAATTATTCTCAAATTATCCATAATTGAAATAATCTCAAACAGAAGCATGAAGTATGCATTCACTCTTAGATTCTAGGTGTGGCAATCTTTCGGCACTTATGACAACCAATTTTGAATCAATCACTTGTTGAAAGTGTCTGTCTCTTTCAATAGAGGACTTGGAAACAAGCACAAAAAAATGACAGCTCTATTCAAGAACTTTATTACAGTCCAGAATATAAAGTTTTCTGGGATTGACTGGTATTTGTGGTATTCATCCTCTTGCCATGTGCAAAATCAAGTAACTGGCTCTGGGTTTCTGGATGGGTGTATCCAGTTTAGGGTATGACTCTGCACTCTTCTGCAGGCAGTGCTCACTCTGCTTTCTCCCATGAATTGACTGAATGACTGCAGAGTGGAAATGAAACATCTTCTTAAAAAGTTCATGGGGAGCTATGCTTGGTGGCACACCTTCCTTCTAATTCACCTTTGGATGAAGTGTCTGGCTACCTCATTTTTTTTTAATGCGACTTTCTTACTGATGATCATCTTGCTTTTAAGTTTTAATTGTCAAATCTAAGTGTAAATGTCTTCAGATTATATGCCTGGCATTAAGTATAGTGTCTGGGAAGGCTCCAAAGGGATGTGATTGTCTGCAAGCATCTGTGCCGAAGCTCCTTATGTAGCTATGTAGCTTTAACAGTGTTCACTTGAAAGCAGTGATTTCTTTCTTTAGTCTCCAAAAATCCTTGTTTAGACCAAAATTAGCTTGTTTAATATGCTGTCCTGGAAGAAACTTTCTGCTTTGCTGTCCTTTCCTTAAACACTTCTGGAGTATTCATTACTGCTTGAACAGTATCAGTACCTGGTATAACTTAGTCGGTAACTGGGAAGATTTCTGATCATTTAGCCCTGCCATTTTTCTGGTTTTGAAGAAATAAACTTTCCATCTTTGATCCCTCAGAATTCCCAGTAGCAGCTATGGATGTTTCCAGCTGAAATATTGATCAGCAGGGTCTCTAGGCTGTAGTTTGAATATTCTAGCTAGAGTTGAACTCCGAAGTTAGTATTTGTAGAATGGACTGTGGTTGCTTGATTCTCTGGCCTCTGGGTCTGGGGACAGGGGCACAGTAAGCATTCTGCTCACCCTGCAGCTCCACCTAAGCCCAGTGCATAGCAGGCTTTTAACTTGAGGATTTTTTTAGTTTGAGTGTTGAATGGTTCTCTAACTGGTCATACTGTGACAGCAGACTCTGGAGTGCCTGCAGCTGTCTGTGCTTGTGTGTCATGGCAGGGCAAGTCCAAATAGGTGACTCATCATTTCTGAACTTTTGCAGAACCTGAGAATCTGTGAATTAGTACACTGATGCTCTACTTTTATTCTTTTACAGTTTTGAAGAAATTTATAAGTTTCAGAGACAAATCCTTAGAGTGAAAGATCGTGATGAGTTTCCTATGATTCTAGTTGGCAATAAAGCAGACTTGGACCACCAAAGACAGGTAATTCATTTGCTGTTACTACTCACTGTTTTTCAGAAACTTTACAGTTTTCATCCCGAAGCCAGAATGGGAACAAACAAATGAAAAAAGCCATATCATACAAACTAACTCCAATGCAAGAAATTACACTTGGGTTTTGTACTTGAAGAATCTTAAAAGCATGATGGCATTCCACATACAGCACATCTTCTCTCTGACTCAGTGGGGTTATGTTGAGACCAAATATATTCACAGAGTTGAGAGCTCTCTGTCATGACTTGATTACTCAGGCATGAACGTGTCTAATTCCTCCGTTCTGTTACTCACCACCGCGCTGTGCCAAGCAGAGTGCGTTCCAGCACTAGCTCCAGCGATCCTTGGGCTTCAGTGCCCTTGCTTTTACCTTTCACTGCTGTTATGGATAAATTAGTAGCTGTTCACTGTTTTCTCTTCGACCACTTGTCTTCTGTGTAACTGACTTAATACTTTAAAGGTTGGAAGTACAGCAAGGCAGTTAATTGTTGTACTTATGTGCCTTCAAATTAAAGTTTTGAAACTTTAATTCATCCTCAGCTCTAGTTGTAAGACAGTTGAAAAGATTTAGTTTAGAATTATGTAAAGAAGGATCTTTAAATGTGTGTTCTCTGTTTGCTATTGATTTTTAATGGATCAAACTAATTTGAGCTGAAATGAAAATAATCTCACTGTAGCAGAAGGAAAGGAACAGATGTCAAACTTCTATTTTCTTCAGCAGTTTATTTGAGAAGCTTAATATTTTCTCCTGACATAGTAAGATGACATCTAAAGCTTGTTAGCAAACACATGATTTTTTTTTTCTGAGAGTAAACTAAATATTACTAAAATTGCTGTAATTATTTTAAAAGTTACACAAGGAAAACATAATTTCAAACAATCAGATATTCTTAGAGTTGTATACCAGGATGTGGCTTAGTTTCTGCCCACAAGTGCTCACATAGATTCTTGTTCTTTGCTGAATAAAATCTTTTCTCGGTTGAAAAGCAGATACAAAATAGGCTTACATTAAATAATGTTAACAAGTTCAATGAGTTAGTACATTGTTGAATGAATTTCTTGAATACTACATAAAGCATTTAGTACAAAAAAAATTCCTTTTGAGTATAGTTCCTTGACTGTCACAACCTCTTTATCCCAAAACCGGTGTAGAAAGATCATGATAAAATCAAAACCTATGCTGAAAGATACTGATTGGAAAAAAAGTTTTCACAGACATAGCTCACAAATTCATCAGAAGTAACTTCATGTACTCACACATGCACTGAACTATCAGCCTGTCCCTGAGGCAGAAGTGAAACTTTCTTTCTTCAGTTACCATCATGCCCCCATCAAAATTCCCAGATTTAACCCAGGTCTTGAAACATATGTACTTTAACTCATGCACAAGTGTTGGCGTGGAGAACATGTAGGTGAAACTGAACTATCTGCTAATTGTAATTGCTGAAGAACAGACATCCAGATGCTTTGGGAGGGAAATAACATCATTGCTGTCAGCCCCAGTTCTCAGAGGATACCTGCAAATGTAGTTGGTAATACTGTAGATCCCTTTCTAGAAACAGTTACAAACTTTGTTCTCTGTCTTCCACCCTCCTAATGTTTTTAAACCACTTCTGTTTCTCCCTTGAAGGCAGAAAGGTGCCCATCACCTGTTCTACTATCCCTCTCTCCCTGGTTCCTGCTGATTTTTCAGTTGACAGTGGGCTGGTACACATTCAAACTCTAAGCAGCTGTTTTCAAATTGCTTAACTTTGCAGTTTTGCTGCTTATATCTGAACACAAAAGCATATGTTGCCAAAATCTCCTTTTGCTTTTTATGGCTATAATAATTACCTTAATTGATTAGATGCTGATGAGCATAACTTTTGAGGCTGTCACTCACCATTTATATGCCAGTTGGTGTATTTGTCACTCCTATTGTAAGCTGGGGCTTATACAGATGTAGCTGAAAAAAACAGTTCTGGGTTTGCTGAAACAGCTCCTTATATGTTCTTAACTCTTCTCTACCCCTTCCCTGTCACTTGGTGTGTTCCAGTTGGGCTGAAGTCAGTGTGAAGGAATGGTTTGGGGATGCTGAGCTGACATAATTGTTCTCCAAAAGGGAGAGGCTCCCCTCCCTCTTGACTTCACATTCCCATTCCTTCCTTTGCTGGCCTTAGCTCTCACTTGAGGCGCTTTCAGTTGAATCATCTCTCTGGAAGGGGAGTAAAACAGATGAGCAGGAATGACTTCCTGGGACCTATGTGAGCTAAATCAGCTTGCAGAAAGAATTGAGTGCCAGCGCTGTAAGCATGGGAAGGGGTGGGACTGTGGCTTGCAGCAAAGCAGGGAGGAGTTGGGGTGGGGGCAAGAAAGTGAGACCTCGCCTTTTGGCAGCACCAAGCAGTTAGATGTTATCAGCTGTATGTTAAATGCAGCCAGAGTCTCCATTTCATCTGTGGGGTTGTTTCTGCTCCATCATGTGAACTCTCAACACAGGAATCCAGTCAGTGAGTGGGACCAGCTTGCTGATCTGACTGAAAGTTAGTCCTTGCCACTGTGTCTTCCCAAGTAAGGCAAAACTTCAGCCTGACAAGCAAGGTCATACTTGTCTGGCTACAGGTTTGCTGTGCAGGCAACTGCGATGGGAGATCTTGGAGCAAAGGCTTGCCTAGGAGTGCTGGAGTGAGTGGGAAGTGTGGGATGTCCCCAGGCTGCAACTTGTAGGGAAAACCAGGAGAAAGACTAGTCCTCTGCATTTTTGTATTTTCAATCTGGTGGTCTTTGAGGCCTCACTTGGGTTACATCAAAAACCTGTTCAGCCAGGCTGGTTTTAGAAATTCAGGAAATTGGGTATCAAAACTGCTCGTATTGAGCATCTGCCTGCTCTTTGTGGAAGACAGGAGGTAGACTAGTGAAACACATGCTACCTCCGAGAGACTAAAACTAAGTTCAAGAAAGTAATTTAATGTGTGTTTGGATTGGCAGATGATACTCAGTAGAACCAACAAATCTTCCCAGAGCCCAGAAGAGTTAAATGTATACAATAGTTCTGGATGTCTCAAGGGTCTGACCACACCTTTATCCAAGTAACTGTGTGTTGAGGTTGAACAGAGTACTATCTTTGTGACACCATAAATCTGGAAGCTAATGAGGCGTAACTAATCATCCTTGTGTGGTGGCAGCTGTTTCTCAGGAAATACACGAACTGGGTTGTACAGCAGAAGTGCACAAACAATTGTGTGATCTTGATGAATTGTTGGGGCTTACCAAAGATATAGTCTAAAATAGTGGTGGCTCTTATGTACTACAGGCAGATTCACAAGTGTCTTTGGAAGAAGAGACGTGAAAGAATAGGTTTGAAATTTAATAGGTGATTTAATATGGTAATAACTGCATAGATAAATGGAGTTAAGCGTCCTTCTTGTGATTTTTATCTCTCAATATCCACAGGTTAGGGTGACAAAGAAAAATGAGTCATTAGGGGACAAGCAAACATAATTCTATAGAATGTATGATAAGGAATGAAGCTGCTAGTCTTTCCAAATTCCCCAATCAGTCACAGATTGCTGACTGTGAAACCAGAATTGAAACACCATCTCTCATTGCTCACACTGTGTAGCAGTCTTTCTCTTAAATGGGTTAATTCTGTACAACTCGACACTGGATGTTTCTACAGTAAGATAATTCAGTAGAGCACCAGATGTTTTAATAATAACCACTACTGTTGGAGAAGTAGACTTGTCAGTGCAGGATATGTATGACTTTTTGTAGATAACTGCTAGCTTAAACTGGGTCAAGTCTGATCATTCCCCAGATGGCAGGGTTTCAAGAAAAATCCAAGTTGCAACAGGAAAGTGCTTGGGTTTCATTAAATGTTAGTTCTTGCTTTTGCATCATGACTGAACTAACACAGTGACCTAGTGCTGAGATCATCTCTGCTGCTAGATTCTTTTAAAGCAAGGTTTTAAAGAGAGATCCATGGGTCTTCAGTTTATGTGTAGAGAGATGATGAGCAAATGTGGTGATCCCAGGCAAGCAGCCTCATGCCTTGACCTTGACTGGCAGCAGCCTAAGTGCTGGCAAACCAGCAGTTTGGTGTGTTGGGTTTGCAAACTCACTGCTTCACAAATAGCTTGGCCTGAGGTGGCTTATTTCGGGGGGTGGACCAGTACAGGGACCTGGGTGGTCAAAGTCATTAACATTTTGTTTTGGCCTTTCTCTTATCTATTGTTTTCTTATATGAAAGTGTGACAATACCTTCTTGCCAGTGGTAGGACGTGAGGTCGTGCATAGCGACACCTCTGTGCTCACGGATGGATCAGACCTTCAGGTCCTCCCATGGCTTGTGTGATTTGAGCTTTATAGATAATGAGCAGCTGGGCATCTGATTGAGTATCTGAACACAGCAAGGAGTCTGAGTGTGTGTCAGTTTGCTTCATAACCACAGTTTGCATGTGCCAGAGTGACCTTTGTTAGGAGAATGTGGGCAAACTGGAATTAGTGGATAGTGAGCTACCCCTGCAGGAAAATGTTACGGCAGCCCACTGTAAGCATGAACCAGCAGCATCTGTGGGTGGGCTGGTGAGGCAGAAAATCAGGATGACAAATACACTCTTCAGGAGCAATGGAGCAGGAATGGACAATGTTTCTGTGCTGAGAACGCAGTAGGGTGAACACAAGGTGGTAGAAATGGATTCCTTTCAGACTTGAGGAAACACTTAGCTGCTACCCGCTGATGGGGTATGACGTGTCCCTTAGTCTCGTGTAAGTGTCCAAACAAAAGACGGATGCAGTGTTAGGTTAGGCAGCCTTGTAGAGTTGCTTTAGGTGGAGGAAACATAGAAACTTCAGAAATTAATTTCCATATTTCTGACAGATATCAGATACAATAGTGAAGAGAGATGGCCACATGTTCACAGGATTCTTGTGCAGATACTCAAATGGAAACTGTTTCAGAAAGAGGAATGATAACTTAGAGAAGTGAAGAATAAGCTTTTCCATGTTTGACTTGCTCACATCTTCTGTAATGGGTTTTAATTTGAGAAACTTTTACTAAATGACTGAACACTGAGTGATACCTAAAAAACAAACAATAAAATATCCTATAGCAAAAAAGATAAGCATTGAGTGATTCTCATTCGTATTCAACCTTAAGCTTGCTAAAACTGCAGAACCAAGACACACAGATGTACACACAGTTACTACCATAAAATCTGTGGTTCTCTTTACTTCTGGCAAAATAACATTCAGCCCTCTTTGAGGAAAAAGGATTTAGTTTTTATTTTGCTGGTGATGTTAAATAAGCTGTCCCATCACACTTACTGATAAACATGTCATGTTACAGGATTGATGTACTTGAGAAGGGACAGCAAAAAGATGAAAATTCATGATTTTATTTTCAAGCATTTCTTTGTTTGTACTTACATTTCCCTCAGCTTTGAAGATGGAACTGGTATCTTCTGGCCTCTAATTTACAGCTTGGGCACTGCAAATGTTTGTGTAGTGTTTCCAAACCAAATATTTTTTCAAACTGACTTCGAGGTCACAAAAATTGACCACAAGCTACTTGACAATATACTTGTAAGACTGACAAAAAGATTGTTTTTGAATTAAGCAGTTACGGATATTCTAGTAAATACAACAAGGACTTTAATGTATCTATAATATTTTAAATGCAGAATATTGTGGAAGTGCAGCTTGACTTTATTACGGTGTTAGTTTGACTTGTACCTATTATGTGCGTTAGATACAACAGTGAAGAAATTGGTAACCACATATGTTTAAAGACTGAATTCAGTTTCTCCTCAGGACTGTACATTCCTTGCCAATTATTTATTTTTATTAGACTTCAGCCTCTCACTTTCTGGGGCTACGATAAACTATGCAGGGATGAAGAAAAGTAAAAGGAGTTAGTTTTGCAAAAGCAGTTATATCCATACTTAAACTTATTTGTCTGAGTGAGGCAGAGATATATATAGAAGGTTCTGGAAGCTCTGATGCAAACTTTGGGACATTCTACAGTGTCAGTGATGTGCCAGAAAACAGCTATGAATGTTTGTCAAAGTGCAGCCTTCATAAGCTTTGGAATTGGGATATTTCAACATCTGGGGTTAGAGTGGAGGGTTGAAGTGGAATTGTTCTAACTAGGGGAGCACAAGTCTTATGATTCAGTTTTCAAACAGCAGTGGAGGATTGAAGAATTCCAGTTGTTCTCCTTATGTGTCCTGCAGTTTAAAAGGCAGCAGCTCCAGTGTAGTTGATCTTAGGGTTCAGTTGGTTTTGAGGGTTTGTTTTTTGGCTTCAGCAGATGATAATAACACTGGAATAAACATAGTTTCTGTGAGTGTTTGAGATAAGCAGATGTATCCTGAATTACTCCAGCTAATGGCACAGGGTGCTGGGGGCTCCTTGTAGAGCTCCATAAGGGTTTAGAGAGAGAGCGACCCTCAGTTCAGCAGGAAGTGTATGAATATAGAACCAGTGGGGATGGAATCTAACTTGTGGAGATAAAGCATGAAGGCTCTCAAACCGTTGTGTAGCTGTTAGGAAATTATTCTGCAAGCTAAAATGTACTTCTAGGTCTTGCACTGTGGTGAATGCTGCCATTGCTTTTCTAGTCCCTTCTATTTCCATTTCTGTGTAGCTTCTTAATATAAGTGAATACTCTGAGTGCCCTTTCAAAACTAATTTAAAAATAAACCCTCATTTTTGTTCTTATAACAGTCCTCTACATGCTGATTTAATGTTTTTCTGTGAAAGCAGTGTAATCTTTGACATTTCTTCCACTTGGCATTGTCTTGGCAAGATCTGTTGTACTTCCTTTTATCACCAAAAGCAAGATCTGTTGTACTTCCTTTTATCACCAAAAGCTGCCCTTTCCTCCCTGACCCTGTGGGTGACCTTCCCGTTGAAGCCTCACGTGCCTTGCGCCACTCAGGGTGGCCTTCTGTTCTCTGACCTCTGCTTTCCACTTCATCCAGAAATACACAGTGATCTCCTTTGGTTTTGCCCTATGACCGACTTATTCCTCCTTTCTACAGTGGTCCACTGGCTTCCTGTCTTCTGCTTCATCGCTTTAAATTTTATACCAACTTCTTATGATGCTTATTATTTCCTCTGTTGTCCCAAGGAGGCAATATGTAGACAGGATTTCTTTAATATTTCTGGATTACCTGGAAGCTTCATGGATTTTTAGAGCTCTGATAATTTAAGCTATGTTTAAAACTGGCTGTATTAATATTTTGCTATGTCATAAATAGATTTTTTTAAAGGACTTCTATAAAGATTTAGAAGCTAAACAGCAGTTGTTGTTTTAAAAGTAGTCTTTTTTTTTATTTATTTCTCTAATTTAGGTGGGATAATGAGAAAGTAAATTTGGCACAGTATTCACATTTGTTAGTAATCCAGCAGATGTTGACTGAAGTACTTGCTTTAAGGAAAAGCAAGGAACTCTTGTCTACCTGTGAAGGAAAACTTGATCTTGTGCAAAACTGAAGATGAGGCAGCTGGAGTGAGCGAAATGTCTTGGAGGGTCAGCCTTTGTCTGTTGCAGGAACTTCTTTAAAAAAAAAAAAGTCTTCACTTGCTTTTGAAAAGATACAATATGTTGATTTGTTTCCCAGTCGTATTATGTGGACAGGGTGGAAACTATACTGTGGCCAAATAAGCATTATTGTTCCAGGGAAATGGATCCTTGACATGTGTATGGAGTGTCTGCTGGTACAAACGTGCTTGTAGAACCCTTGAACTTAAAGCTTGGTGTCTGTTACAGGTGACACAAGAGGAAGGCCAGCAGCTAGCACGGCAACTTAAAGTAACCTACATGGAAGCCTCAGCAAAAATCAGATTGAATGTAGACCAAGCTTTTCATGAACTTGTCAGAGTTATAAGGTATGATAACTTAAGATAATTAATGTCCCTATATTAACAAATAACTACAGGAAATGTATCAAAATGCAGTGGGAAATCTGCCTGCTGTTACCTGTAAGTTTTGACCAATGCTTTCCAGTATAAAATATTCCTGTGTATTGGGAAAAATGTTTACATGAATCTAATATATATGTGACAGATAATTTTCTCACCTTAATCTCTCAGATTTTATTGATCACCCAGTCAGTAAATGTGATAAACTAAATAGGAGATTGACCCTCTGTAAAAAATTTTCTTAAAAAAAAAAAACCAAAAGGTGAATTCAAAAACTATCACTCATTTAATCAGTAATTTGTGTGTAAAAAGGAAGTCCATTCCCTTAAAAAGAGTAAAAAGAAAGTGTTAAATACAGTAGTTATGTTTATTTACCTGAAAATGATTCTGTGAATTTAATTTGAAATACCTATTTCCAGGAAATTTCAGGAACAAGAGTGCCCTCCTTCACCAGAGCCAACGCGGAAAGAAAAAGACAAGAAAGGCTGCCATTGTGTTATTTTCTGAGAATCCCAAGAACCAAGCTATCAACTGCCAGATTATTTTTTTTTCTTTCCATCATTTTACATCACTTCTGGTATTGGTCTAGCCTTATTATGTGCATGTTCTAAAGTGGTCACCAGAATAGCCTTAGTCCAAGAAGCTGGCAGAATAGTTCTTGAAGAAGACTCGGTCATCCTGGGGCAGACTTCAAACCAAAACACTAAGGCTGCTTCTCTAATACCACAGTTCCTTCCTTCTCTCCCTTCAGAGCTTGCACCTTGTGGAGTTTTATTCGCAAAGGAGATGAAACAAAACCGTGTAGGACAAGGTGTTGAAGTGATGCATAAGTTGTCTCTTGTGAATTAATTTATTTTTACTTCTGACATTTCATTAGCTATTACAGAGACCTATATTGAAGTACAGAGAATACTTTTTAAAAAAGGGGTGGATTGGCTTTTTTTTTTTCCCTCAGTTAAATTAGACTTGAGTATTCAGCTAGCCTTAAGAAACCTACACTGAATTTCATTGTCAGCTAAAATTTTCATCTCTTGTTTATGCTGCAGTTTTATTTCGGTGGCCAAAACAGTCTACTGTATTTATTTTATGAATCCAGAACAGCTACAGGATGATTACTGCTACTATTAGGATATGGCCAAATACCTGAGCTCATTCTGGATTGAGGCATTTCAGCTTAAGAAATTTCACATTATGTTTGAAAACAAATTGTGTCTTCCTTTGTATTTCTGGGTAAGGGATTAAGGAAAACTAAATTGTAGCTGTTTTTGTTTCATGTGATATAAAATTGAATTTGATCTTTCCATTGTCAGAGATGATTAAATGTTTTTGCTATATACTTTTATACATTATTTTCTTATCAAACTAGTTAACAAGTATTTTTATATGTTTGTAAGCAAATATGCTTTCACAGCATAACTTGTGTATATGTAAAGATGAGTATTTAATTCTCACAGTTCACTTTTAACTGACAAAATGTGGGATTTGCCAAACTGTGGTAAACTACTCCTTACCTTTCCGGTTATACCCAAGAATGGCCAATTATGTGCCTGCCCAGCACACCCATAGAGTAAAATCTAGTGTTGTCTTTTAATGAATTTCAGTATCCCTTACTAAAGACTGACCATTATGTGAATTATTAAACTGTAAGACTTTTAACTGATTGTTTAGTTAAACTGTGGATGGTTGTTTAATTTTGAGTTCTGTGGATTGTGTTTAAACAATTCAAGAGTATGGTCCCTGATATTGAAATACTGAGTGGTATTGCACAGTTGTCACCTTACTGAATGTGTCCAACAGTTCTTTGAAACTTGATTATTAAGCAAACCCTTGTATAACTTCAGGTGCTAGAATTAAAGATGATCTAACCATTACTGGGGGGTAAGCACACTGCCTCTTTCTGACTCTCTTCCAAAACCTGAATTTTTTGGGGGTGGGGGGACGTCATGGAACCTGGCTAGGGGATAGATATGCATGTCTGCACAACCTTTTCTTCAAGCTTGGAAGTAAAGAAAAGCCATTTCAATTTAAGTCATGACAGATTATAAAAGCTGATGTTTGTTTTGGCTTGGAGTATGTAGTCAGTGGTCCAATCAACAATTCTTGTATATTCGGGTTATGCTCACTGTCAGGTGCTCTGCCATAAATCTGTACATGTCTCCTGAGGAAACAGGACTTAAACAAGTTCTGTTTCATTTACAACAGAAAAGAATTAAACCTTGAAGTAGTGCTGGTGCTAGGCATTGCAGAGGAATTTAAGGGTTTTTTAATGTAATTTAGATTAGCTTGTGTAATGCAGTTTTGAGAGAGTGGGTAGCTTCCCCCCCTCCGATGGATTTATTGGTTGATGAAAAGCTGCTTAGGAGGAGTGTATAGAAGATTCAAACAAGAAGTTACAGTGGGAGCACATTTGGGAGATGTATTGCATTTTTCAAGTCAAATGTAAGAAATTACAGCCTGTAGCAAACACCACGTGTTTTCTCAACTATGTAAAGCCTCTCTGGAGTTAAATCACCGAATGTGTGGCATTAGAATGAGTTAAGACAACAAATTACAAGCATGCGTGTTGGGACTGAACTTCTGAGGTGCAAATATCTTTAGGTTTCATCATTTTTTTCCTTTTTTTTTAACTTTTCACTCATGGTAGAATGGTTTAAAGTAATAGATTTATATAGTTATGTCTTTTTTAACGTGCAACTCCTTGTAATTGATAGAGGAGGTGGTAGAGCCCCAGACCTTTACTTTTCCTCCTGCACAGCTTTGAGGTGGTTGATGCTAAGCAACCTGCTCCTGCTAAGCCACATGGTAAACATGGTGAGCTTCACAAACAAGTTAAACAAAAGTGGAACCACCAGCAGCTGCTGTGGAAGTCTGATCTAAGTTTATTAACTAAGACGTGCATGTGCTTTTTGAGGCTTCTATTGGAGAGAATGTACAGAAAATTCTCTGTAATGTTGTCGTCTCTTTTTGAGACTGATTTGCATGTGGCACATTAAGGAGATGTAAATGTAGGCATTTTGATCCTACTCTTTAGACTTGAAGCAAATATTTAGAAAAGTAATAAGATTTTTGGCCAGTAATGGTGATCTAGGTGGTCATGAGTTCAAAACAGCTTAGGGTATTTCAATTAACTTTTTGATTGTTGTACCTGAAGGTAATGGGGAAAAATGACACTTCTGGCCCTAGTGTGGAGCTTGAAAAATACAATGGGGATTTTGTCAGTCTTTCTAAAAGTAGTAGCCCCTGTCCACATGCCTTGGATTAGTTATGAATTTACAACATTGCCACCTTGCTGTAGGATATAGTTTAGCTGACAACCCAAGAGAGAGCTTCTTATGCCTTTACCTGGCAGAAGCAGTGCTTAAAAATTTGTCACTTATGTTTGAAGTTACTTCAGTTCAAGGCCACATCCATAAATCCTTTGAAGTTACAGTTCAGGAATCTGGAATGCTTAAAATGTGCCCAGAAATGACCTCCTGCTCTTCTTAAAGCACAGACAATGGTCAGGATCTGTGTTTCAAAGCACAAAATGACTCTTTCTGGAACCTCACACTGCTTAAGCTGCTACTCCACTGGATGAGGTGGATTGTCCTGCTCACAGGCAAAAGCCTTTTTATGCATTTGGACAAGTTTTATGGGTGGTCCAGAATTGGGGAAGAATTACTTCTATGTGAGTACTCTGGTTCCTTATGCCTGTTGTGGTTAATGTATTTGCTTTCTCTGACCTGGCAACTCTTCTCCATCAGTACTCACATGTGAACTACCATTCAGGTGAAGAGGAGAATTTCCAAAAGTATCACATCACCTCCTCTAAAACCTGCTCTTTTTTTGTGACATGGCCAGACCAGGGGTAGTAGAACCAGTGATAGTGCTGGTAATTATAAATTTGACTTTGTGCAGAAAGGAGATAAATAAGGAGTACAACTGGTTGCTCAGTCTGTTTCCAGCTGGTTGCACTGGGCATCTACCTGAGCTGTCTGCTGCTGGTTATTCTTCCTGCTGCGGGTTAGAGCTAACCCAGTGTGGTGAAACTGCAGGGTTGTGCAGGTACATGAGGGGGATGATCTTTCTATCAAAAGTTGTTTTGCCCTGGTGCAGCTTGAGGCCGTTTCCTCTTGTCGCTGGTTGCCTGGGAGAAGAGACCAACCCCCACCTGGCTCCATCCTCCTTTCAGGTAGTTGTTGAGAGTGATAAGGTCTCCCCTGAGCCTCCTTTTTTTCCCAGGCTAAACACCCCCAGCTCCCTCAGCTGCTCCTCACGGGACTTGTGCTGCAGCTCCTTCACCAGCTTTGTTGCCCTTCTCTGGACTTGCTCCAGCACCTCAATGTCCTTTTTGAAGTGAGGGACTAGAACAGGACTCGAGGTGCAGCCACACCAGGGCTGAGTATGGAGGGACAATCACTTCCCTGGTCCTGCTGGCCACGCTATTGCTGGTACAGATGTAACATACCCTGGCTGTGCCCCATCTCTTTCTGCAGAAGTAAAGCTACTGGCTCCCCCCTCCTTGCACAGGCAAATATTGTTGGTGCTATAGAAGTGCTGCGTGTTGGCTCAGGCAAGAGGCCATCAGATAAATGCTCAAAGTGAGCCTGGCTGGCCCAGTGTAGGAGCATGAGATGCACTGTTGTGAAAGGGTTAACAGAGCAAAATATATTTGGAAGGCGTTAACTCCCACTAATGCCAAGGAAAACTCTGACTTTATGCATGGCCTTGCGGTTAGTCATCATTGATAAAATTCAAGTCTGGATTCAAACAAAAATATTAGCTAATGCTCTTCTGACATCATTTATGTGACAAGATTTTACCTGTGGCGTAGCTGTAGTTGTTATTGACTGGCCTTGCCATGTAATCTGTTACAAAACTTTAATGAGCTTATTCCAAACAGAATGTTTTTTTAAGTCAGTCACCACAAGCCCAGCACTGCCAAAAATTATCTGCACTTATTATTTAGAAGTTTGTTGCCTTGAAAGGATCAGGAATCTGCTAAACAGGAATGCATTTGTTCCCTTGATTTAAGCATGGATTTTGGAAGTTGGTTATCCTCATGTACCAAAACCATGATAAAAAAACCCCTGTCAAATAGAATTTAGGGAAAGAATCAAGCTGAAGATATGGGGGCATAGTCATGTTCCTCATGTTGCTGCACTGACCTACAGCAGGGCAGCAGTCTTTGCCAAAAGCTGAAGGGCTTAAAGTTGTTGAGGTGGGCTCTTGCTCAGAGTATCCCAGATGATAAATGCAGTGCTTACCACTCTCTAAATGTGGCTTCTTCTGCCTTGCCTACCTGGCTCTCCTGTAAAGCCAGGTTAAAATTGCAGGCTTGAAGCAGGTTCTAGGTTTTGCCTGGGGATGAGTAGAAATATATTCAAGATCTTAATCCCAATGTTGTGTGCACATGTTGTAAGGCCAGAAAACTTAGGAATATTCTTGATACTCAAATATTCTTGTAGAACTCTGACCATGGAAACACTGGCATGCAACAGTTCAGGTGCAGGAATATGAGGATGGGTAGTGGTTAGAGTAGCCTGTAGCTGGGAAGACAGAGCTTTAAATGAGTAGCAACAGATGTGGAAAAGGCAATGGATTAAACTACAAGGAGAGCTTAATACTTAGAAACATTGTGAATATGTGCTAGGCTTGCTTTCTGCTTGCTGTACTAGACTTGTAAGACTGCAGTTATTCTGGAGAGTTTGAGAGACTCCTGTGGATTAAATATAAAGGACAGATCTACACAAAAGCTAAATTACATTAATGCATGTAATATAATTAGTCATGTTCCTCAGCCAGCCAGCAGGTAGTATGTAGAACTAATGCATTGCCTTGTTGCTGGAAAGCAAATACTAGCCTGTTCAGCTACTTTTTCAGCTGCATCCTGCTGTAGTAAGATACACCATATTTGGTACTCACTACTCTGTAGTGAATTCATAAATTACTACATTATTAAAAAATGCTTCTGGTATGTAGTATTGGAGAGAGAGAAGTTACCAAGCGAAATACAGGCACTCAAAATGCAAGTAGAGGCAGTGATAAAACCTCTTGGTTCACTGTCTCTTAGTGCTAGGCATGAATTAACATGTACTAGAGACAGATTTCACATCACTTAAACTGAATCGAAGAGCAATAGCACGGCACAAATACTCCTCTGAATGTCCAGGGATCTCTCATGGGCCACCACGAGATGGCACCAGGGGCAGCCCTACGTGCAGTTAGTTGCTTTCACCAAAATCCCTGTACAGAGTTAAAGTGCCTATTTTTACAAGCAGGCTAGGAATGAATGACAAGAACCATAACAAAGCTGTTGATCTATAATTAGACGGGGCCGTGTGTCAGGGCTAATTCAGAGGAATTTTTGTCCATGAACACTGTAAAATCTGTATGGTCAGTAGCTGGGGAAAAAACCAATGATTTATAAATAGTGGTTGTGAAGAAATTGATGTGAAAAGCAGGAAGGATGCTTGCAGTCTAAAACATTAGATGCATGTTAATTAAAATATTGTACAAATTCTCAATTTCTTTATAGTTTGACAAACTTTTTTAGTTGCTGGCCGTGCTAGGGAATACAGGAGGCAAAGCAAAGATGAGTAATATCTGTACATCACTAGTAACATGTACAATTTGCAGTCAGTAAGTTGCATATAAACACTTCATGTTCACCTAAATAATACATTACATGATGATTGCTGTTAGCATGACAAGAATGTAGTCCCTCTCATCTAGGCACTGGTGCTGGCATTTCTCTGAGGAGTGGGGAAATCGCTTGACTGTGGTGCTGCCATTTCAAAGTGAATCAGCACTGTAATGCTTTTCTTTTTTCTACTGCAGTTTTCAGGCAATGCCTGCCATGATTTTCAAACAGAGTAAAAGTTCATGTATACTCCAGTATTCCTCCTGCACGCTCTGAAATCTTCCCCGTCTCTCAGTGCCTCTCAGAAGAATGTCTGCTCGTCTGACTGTAAAAGGAATTCTTTCCTATCTCTTGCCTCATGAGGCTCTGCTGTTCTGTCTCGGAATGATTTTTATTATTTGTGAATAATGAAGTGCCTTAATGCAAGCATGGAGTACCACACTGGCTCTGTGAGCTGATGCTGCTTGTTACACAGCTACCCCTTTCGTGCAAAAGGCTGATTTTTGGTGATTCTGAGGGCTGCAGTTTCAAGGCTTTGTAAAGCACCCTGTGTTTGCTGTAACTTTCTGTTCCTCCCTAGCACTGCTTTCAAAGTATCTATTCAGCCATTTGTGTTTCTGGGAAATGGAAGGGCATACCTTGTGAACTCAGAATGTTTTGGTGCTTTTTTTTTGTCTTGTGGGTTCCCAGTGTGCAAGCTGTGCAGTGAAGTTGCTCACTTCTCTACTCCAGTTGCCTTTTTAAAAACTGGTCATCTTAACTTCTTGCCTTTTTTTTTTTTTTTTTTAATTAAAAGGCAGTGAGACCTCTCCTGTTTATCTTACTCTTGAACAACCAGCTTGAGATCATTCAGCTCCTCATTTCAACAGCCAGCTTCATGATGCTGTTGGCATCTGCCAGGGTCTAATACCACGTTTTGTTGGTTTTGTAAGGTGTCTGGGAAGGCATCTGTCACTGCCAAGTTCTAAGGTCTGGGCTCCACCACTCCTGCCAGAAGCTGCTCTGGGATGATTTCTTCCCAGCAGTATTACTTGTAATGTCTTTGAAGGGCTCTGGATTTGCAAATAGGGAATACACACCTGTTTCCCATGTGTAGTACTAGAGCAATGCCTTAGAACTAGTATTTGACTTCTTCATGTTACTAGGACTGAATCTGACTTATTCCTCCGACTATTCCGCAGACTATTCCAGACGATTCCTCTCTTTGTCTTTCCAGAGTTAGGTATGATTTGTTGGATAAGAAAAATGGGGAACTGTTGCTGGGTTATTTAGGGACAATAGACACAGTAGCCAGAGCCTTAATTGCCTCTTGACCAACCAGGTGTCCCAGGTCAATGTGAGAAGGTAGAATGAGAAGAAGAGTCAGGAGTAGTGGATGGGGTATCAAGGCAGGGTTACTTCTGAGGGCTCAACCCATCCAAAATCACAGGACCTGATGGGCTCTATCCAAGATGCTACTGCCCTCACAAGGCTGCTGGGACATCTTTCATGGCCATCTTTAACGGAGATCAGGGAAATTCCTGGTGACTGGAGGAAAGCAAGTGTTGGCACCCCTCTTCAAGCAAGGCCTGGAGAGCAATGTGGGGAACTGCTGGGAGTCAGCCTCCAATCTGTGGCTGGCAAGTCCTCCAGGAACATGTTTCTGGGCATATAAAAGAGAAGTGGTTGGGAATGGTCCACATGAATGCACAAATTTACTGGAGTCCATCAAACCTGACCACTAGGATTGCCTTCTGTGATAAAGTGAATTTGTGGACAAGGGGAGAGAAGTGTATGGTTTTTACCTCAACTCAGCAAGGCTTTCACCATTTTCTCCCCACATATTTTTGTATCAAAATTGGGATGTTGTGGACTGGGTGGATGGACAACCAGGTGGGTAAAGCACTGACTGGTGGATTGGGGTCAGAGGGTAGTGGTTGGTCTCTGTGGGTAATGGACTGGCCTCCAGGTGGAGTATGGTGACAAGAGGAGTGCTGCATCTAACCTCTCATCTTAAACATTTTGTAAGTGACCTGAAGGAGATAAATAAGTGCACCCTTATCATGTTTACAGGTGACACCAAGCCGGGGAGAACCAGTTGGTAAACTTGGGCATGGAGCTGCTGGTGGAATGGGTCAACAGGAGCCTATGGAATTTTACAAGGACAAAGGCAAAGCCCCCTTTAAACCCAGAGTTTTTATTTAAAGCATCTTAGAACCTCCAGCAGAGTGGAGTGCCTGTGACAGACATGGGGGGCAGGTTTGCACTCAGGCACACCAGGAAGGATGAGGTTGTACTGGACCGTGGTGGCTGCCAGGGCAGGCCAGGCTTGCATTGCTTGTTCCAGTTCATCAGAGATCCAGAAAGAGGAAACCAGCAACTTGGAGCAGTGACTTGTGCAACCAATGTATCTTAGGGGGGTAGTCAGGTACCTCATATTTTTGAATGTGTTAAATGCTGCTTCCTATTGCAGAGAAGTTGGTTGTTTCTGGGCAAGAAGTAGCTTGTCAAGCAGGATGACGAGGAGACAAACAGTGAGGGTTTGCAGCTCAGATGCTTTATGTGAACCATGAAACTGGTATTGTAACTTGTGTGCAGAAGGACAAGGTGCTTTGCTCTTTAATTATGGGCTGCTGCCTGTGCATGAGAAATCAATACGTTACAAGCCGTGCAGTTTAGTTTCCAACTGGTCACCTGCCAAAACACTCGGCTACTTTACTACACACATGTGGATCCTCTGGAGTAATGCCCTGCACAAGAGCAGATCTTTGCTATGGTTTTATGGTCTAGTGAAGGATTTTGCACTTCAAAGCTCTTCTCAGCCAGAGCAGGATCAAGTGACTCTTTTCCCATATCTGGAAATTATATTATTCATTTTGGAACGTTAAAAAACTGGAAAGTGAAACTGGGGTGTATTCATGTTCCAGGATGAGATCTGTCATTGTTTCTCACAAATCCCCTGAGATGTGGTAGGGCTGACAGATGCAGGCAGATTTGTTGGTGCTTTTTTGCCTGTTCTACTGAGGATGACTTTTTTTGTTCTTGGAGATGTGGTGGCCACTTCATTTTTGGCTTGTGTCACTATACTGAGGTGACAAATTCCCACTTTCCAGCAGAGGGAACAGCCTGAAGTATGTGAGTGTGTTTCTGGATTTCATTGTAAAATCTCAAATTAACTTTTTTATGTTTTTAAGTACTTCACATTCCATTTTTTTGAACAACAGTAACTTATTTTGTAAGCTTTAAAAATTACTTTTTAAAGGAGTAAATTAACTGATTTCCCCCCGCCACCCTCCAGACTCTGATCTATAAAACCTAAGGAGCCCTGTTTCTAAGCTTCTGCTACTGAGTGTCTTCTCTAGCAGGATATACAGTTGCTTTATGGAAGAAACTCTTTACTGGAGCGTAGTGAGACAGTGGAACAGGTTGCCCAGAGAAGTTGTGGATGCCCCATCCCTGGCAGTGTTCAAGGCCAGGTTGGATGGGGCTCTGAGCACCTTGGTCTAGTGGGAGGTGTCCCTGCCCATGGCAGAAGGGTTGGAACAAGATGGTCTTTGAGGTCCCTTCCTACTTAAACCACTCTATAATTCCATTCTATGATTAAAATTCCTCAGATTATAAGCCAGTCAGTGTCAGTCCTTGTTACTGCAGGGCTTTAAGGGCAGGACTGCCTGGCTGGCTGCTTATCCACTGTCTGTGGTAGCTACAGAAATCTGCGGGAGCATCAGTATTGTGTTCGAGGACGCAACCAAACAAGGCATTGACAGTTTGCTTCTGAATGCTGAAGCTGGCAGGAACCAGGGAGGAACAGGAAGGGGAACAACGTGTGTAGTGCAGGGCAGGGATTTAAAACCTTTAGTAAGACCTGGTTTTGTAGTGGGGCTGATGTCGCTCCTGGAGGACCCCATGTTTTAAACATGATCCAAACTGTCAGTGTCCCACAGGATGGATGGAGGCAGACAGGGCTGAGCACCAGCATCTGCCCTTGCTGTAGACTGTCCTTTAGTCTGAACCTTGTCATTGCTGTGGGACATTCTCTGTGCCCAGTTGCCTCCCTACCTGGAGCTCTGTCCCAGCAGTGAGGACATTATCCAGTTTAATTCTTCTGGAGAACAGTGTGCAGGAGTCAAGTGCTGTCTGCGAGATTCCTGGGGAGCACTTGGCACCTGTGGGAGCTTGGGAGATTGAGGGACAGAGCAGAGTCAGCTGAGGGCAGTGTGTCCCTAGGCCTCTGCTATGTTACAAATACAGCTGCACACCTCTCAGGGTGTGTGTGCTTCAGCCTGGCTGCAGTGAAGTTAGGCTTTTCTGATGCTTAGGTTTTTACTTCTGTGCTTTGCTAGATGATGTGGATTATTGTAAGCACAGTCACTCTTTTATCTAAGCCCCTTAAAAATATATGTATTAAAGATTACTGTGGTTTCGTTGAACCTGAATTTCTGTTGGTAAGGCTAGGAACTTCTTTTGCAGATAGGAGGGTGGCAGTCCAGAGGGAAGAATGCAATATAAAAATCCCCAGCAGATGGTGACTGGAATTGAGCTACTTAATTTTTTCTGGTGTTTTTTTTTTTTTTTCTTTGATGAAGGACGAAGATAACTGTCAGTCCTCTAAATCTCAGGAACGATTCCTTCACAGCCTGTTTCTGGAGCTGAAGCATCTGATATGGCTGCTGGATCTGAGTGGTGTTTTGGGGTCTTGCATCACTCGCCTGTCTTCACGCTGCCTTCTCAGATAGTGTGCCCGTGTACAGCCCCGTGCCATGAGGGCCTCGTGACTAATAGAAACAAAACTTTGGGAAATACAAAGCCTTTATGCAGCAAGCACTGGTGGGTACATGCACTGTGTCAAATTATCTGTCTTTTCCCAAAGAGCAGTGCTGCCAGCTGACTCTGGGGGGCTTTCAGGGCTGACACGAGCTGCTACAGCCTGAAGGAAACACTGGGGGGGGCTGCTAGTGTCCCAAAGGAGGGGGACGTTGTTGAATGGAGCATCAGTGTTCAGAACTACTTTGTACCTTCTTTAACACAAGGGAAATACCGAATGGTCAAAGCAGTTTTTGTGTTTCAGTTTATATTTTTATTGATTAACAGAGCAATACCTCACCCATCAGCAGAGTCTCATATTTTATGTACCACCATTTCTGTACACGTGGGAAATCAGGAAATATTTGAGATGAGTAGGAGATGAAAGGAGCTAATGAGCTACTAAGAGATTGCCTTAGCAGTTAGCACTGTACAGATGGAGGAAACCAGCATGCTGTCCTTTCAGTGATATGATCCATGAGGAAGACGGAGCCTGCTAAAAAATGCAGATCAGCACCCACGCTGCTATGGACTTCCTCTGGTTTAGTAATTATAGTATTTTCTATAGAGCAAATATAGCATACACATTATATATATATGTATATACATATATATAGTAAATACAGTATTTTCTAGTTGCTTAAAAAGAAGGAAGAGGTTGAGGTCCTGTGAGTGCAGTGCCAGTTCCTTATATTTGTAAAGAGAGGGACTTTGAAACCACCACAAATGCCATAGTCAGGTCTCTAAACACTTCCTGGCAGAAGATTATCAGAGGATTGGGTCATCCTGTGGCTGTGTAGGACTTGAGGGTGTTGCAGTGTGTGGGGTGCTGCAGCAGGACTCCGGAGGCTGCAGGCAGTGGGGGTGTCTCTTGGGGTTCTTTGGTTGCTGTTGGGAAAGCTGTGCTGCTTCAGGTTCCTTTCTGCAAGATGTAAATAGTGATGCTGGCTTCTTAGTAAAGTGCCTGGAGACTGACGAATGAAGCTGTTTATTATATTGGGAGCAGTGTAAAATTATAATGGCTCTTGGAGGCAATTTTTAGAAGCTGCATTATCCCTTGAAAGGAAGATGAAACACGGAATTATGCCAGATGCTCTTAAGGATGTAAATACTCTCTTTTTCAGACAAAATCGTTAAGCCTAACTTTCATGAGCTTTACTTTGGCAGAGTAATACGAGGGCATGTGGAAAAGCAAACAGGCGCATTCCTCTTTCCCTAGTTTCCCTGCATAAAACATTATGTCATCCAAGGCACTGGCTTATGAGTCCCCAGCACAGATGCCAGGTGGCCCAGAGTCGCCAGTGCTCGTCCCATTGGTTTGTGTTTCTCCTCATTTTAACTAACCTCTCCTCTCTGGTGCTTTTGTGCTGTTGTCTTTTGCTGTGGTGGAATATAGTTTACCTTGCAGCTTTAAGCTGTATTTTTTTGCAGGCATCTCATGCTTCTTGTAAGGCAGCAGAGCCCCTGTGAAGATGTAGGCTCTGCAGTGCTGTTCCTGAATCCCTGGGCATGCATAGCATCTCGCATTGCTCCTGGTCAAGTGGTACCAACGCATAGTCAAGATTCTTAATTCCTGAATTTGTCAGGAGCAGGTGCGAGAGGCTCTTGCTTTATGGACCTCACTCAGGGGTGCACTCAAACCCCGAGGGTCATTGTATTTGGGCTTAGGTATAAGCCTAAGTGGGGCTCAGATGTTTATTCTCCAGGGGAATGCACGGATATCTGCCAGGTGTGAAAGGGTTTGTAGCTGATTTTTGAGGATTTCCTGTAGCTGTCCTAAAACGCGTCTGGTTATTGAAGGAAAACATACTTGTTCTGTTCAATCCAGCCTGACTTTGGAGCTGACATACAGGCTGGGTTATAATAGTCTCCTTCTGGTAACTCGTAAATGTCACCCTGGCACTGTCCCCCGGCTGCCTGCTGGAGGGAGTGGGTGTCTCACATCATGTGATGGTGATTTTTCTGAAAAAGCCCTTTCTTAAAACGGTGCTTAGGGGACCAGATCTCCCCTGTCCTTCCTCTGTTCTCATCTTCTCCTCACCTGGAGACTGACTGGTCGGAGTTTCAACGGGGCAGCCCCTCAGGAGGAGGGAGGGAGGAACTTCTCTGTAGAAGCAGCAGGGAAAGGAAGGGCATTAGTGCCCCATTCCTCCTGTGCAGGTCCCCGTCTCTGGGCACTGCCTGCAGACCAGGCAGCATCGTCCTCTCCAGGCAGCAGCCCCAAGGGCTTGGAGAAATCCTTGCTTGCGTAAGCACTAATTAGCACTGCTGAAGGACTCGTAATCTCATTGAGGAATTGTTTGGGGTGGCGGCTGGAAAACGGCCTGAGCAGTCCTGGTGGGGGCAGCTGCGATCCTGCTCATAGGAGGGGAGATCCTGGTGATTCATCGACTCAGTAGGTCCATGCTGGTGCTGAGGTTTTGGAGCAGGAAAGTTGATACCATGTCGATACTCTGGTCAGTGCCTTTCTGGCTGGGCAGAGCAGAGCACTGTTTGTGTCTCTACAGAGCTCACCTCTGGACTGTAATGCAGGGGCAGATTCTGCAGCCACGGACACCCAATGATGGAACAAATGGTTGGTCACAAACACGATGATTTGCTGGGAAAATTATTTCTGGGCATGCCAAAATGTGCACTTAGACCTCAGAGTATTTCTAGAATACCTAATCTGAGTTGTTCTATGTAGGGTTCTTGACTTTCTGCTGTTAAACCTGTTAGGCTTCATCCAGTGACTCAGCAGGTAGTTTGTCACTTGTTTGCAGCAGGGTATGTGCCAGCATGGAAATACAGGAACAGCCTGTTTGTTTCAGCCCGGCTGCCAGTTCAGTTTCTGTGGTATTTCAACAGCTCAAGCCAATATTCCAGATCACTTTAATTTGGGTGATAAGGTCACTTGCCGTATACTAAACACCTGGAAAAAAGGAAGGTTTTGTGTTTTCTTGGTGCCCAGTTCCAGTCTTTCCCCCAACTAGCACTGGGATGGGCACTGTCAGGCAGCCTCTCAACAATTTTAAGAACTGAAATTCTATGCTTCAGCACTCATATGTTGTAATCCAGAAGTCTAGCCCCTTGCTTCCCCCACATTAAACCTGCTTGTTTTGAGATGTCCCTGTATCTGCAGTGGTCAGAGGGAATTTCTCAAAACAAGGAGCAGATGTGACTCAGTTTGGATGTGCATAGATGTGGCCGTGCACAAACACGTGGTGACATGAACCTTGCAGCGCTGGGAGCAGAGCAGAACACATGGCAAGGCAACCATTTATCTTTCTGACTGAATTCCAGCATGGATCTCATTTTTGTGTCTCTTCACCTTGCATTGGCTTATGAATTCCCCAGTTTCCCCACTGAAACCTCTTTGGAAATTTCAAGTTTGAAGTGATACTGTCAGCAGTGCAGGTTGTGAGGTTGGGGGGCAGAAGTGGAGCTGAGAGACTTGCAGAGGAAAGCCACAGCTCTGCACTAAGAGCTGGAGGTAATCACAATTAATCACAGGCAAAGGCTTCACTGTCAATCATTAGTGTTTGTTTTGAAATAGTGAAACAAGAATTGAGAAACTCCTGAGCAGAAGAGTTGGGAGATTTTTGCATTCAGGGAGTTTGTCAACCATATGCAGGAAGCAGGGAGACAGTTATGTCCTCGGCAGCTAAATCTACTGTCCAGAGTATTTTACTGAGAAGTATTAGACCATTGTTTACCTGCAGCAGAGCAGTGGAGACCACACTTGGTTTTATTCTGGAGCACCTCTTCTCCTAGTACATGTGTGAAGGGATCCCCTGCGGCAGACACAGGCCAATCCTCCAAGCACTGCTCTGCAGAAATGGTACTCTGTTTATATGTGGGGCTTTGGGTTTGGTGTGTTACTCGTCTGGAAAGGCTGTGTTTGCCATGAGGGTCAGCAGGATCAACCCAAAGCCCACCTGCCTCAGCATGCTGGGACAAGATAATTATGGGGGTCTCAGCATGAACCACCATGGTTGGTGTTCTCCTCAGTGGTTTGGTCCAGGATGATGAGAAGGAGCCTGAGGTGCCAGTGAACTACTCTTCTCTTGTGTGGAGAGGAGAGCCCATAGTCCAACAGCCAACCTGTGCTCCTTGCTTTTATTGATGTACCTTGAAGTGTTTGCTTCTGACAGAGGCTTTTCTGGGATACAGGGCCTCACTAGGGTGATTTTCAGCTGCTCCCATGTGAAAAATGTTGGCCTAAGTAATGCAACAGGCAAGTAAATGGTGAGGTTTCAGTTTGCCCATTTACAGTTGTCTCAGTGGTAAGCAGAGCAGGTAGGTGGAGGAGATGGGCTGTAACTCCCTCCTTTTCAGATGGTCCATTTCATTCAAGTCACTCAATGTGGATTATAAATAAGATAAATGGAAATGTGCTGCCTGTGCATAACAGCATCTGTAACAGAAGTTAGGATGACAGACTTGCAGGGTATATACAAATACAAGGAGCAAGACTTGAGTTGGGGCATCTTAATTGCCATTCCAAGGAAACCTGCTTGATGTTTTCCCTATTTGAAAGTGTTGACAAATATCACCCATATTCAGGAAAGGTTCGATTTAAGTTAAAACTGGTGCATGGAAAAAGCTATTAAGCTGGCTATTATCCTGATGGGAAGGCATGAAGGGTTTGGCCTATTCACCCTCTGAAAATGAAGACTGGAAATTAAAGGATTGATGACAGGTATTCATTTACTTGAACTGAAGGAACTGGACATTTCATGAACAAGTGGATAACAGATGTCTGTGTATACCTGCGAGCTAGGAAAGGGAAGTCTCTGTCTCTTGGCAGGGTGGAGCTCAAGGAGCTGTTCACTACCAGCCTCTGGAGCTTCAGCCTCAAACCACTCATTAGATACTGTTGTTTGTGAGATGAGAGATTGAGCCCCATTGACCCAAGTCCCTTCCAGTCCATAGTTATGTAAGCTTGGGATTTTTAGTAATTACTCCTGAGAGATTTTACATGTAGGAGCTGGGAGTGCATACTGCTTAGACCAGGGCTGGCCACCTGGGTGACCAAGCAGTGAGGAAAGGGTCCAGGAGGTGCTAATGCAGGCCAAAGACTGACTGGGAAAGGTTTGAGAGCAGTATGTAGACACATGGTGTGTGGACATCCTGGGTCACCCCGGGGGTGACTGTGCTGACCTGACACTGCTTCTGGTAGCATCTGTCTTGGTCAAGGTATGGTCAGGTCCTCTGGGCAGCCCCCTGTGCTTGTGGTATTATGGGAGATTGAGAAGGGATAGTTCCTTAAATCAGGAGGGAAGTGTCAGGCAGGGCATGGTGCCCTGAGCAGTGCTGTGCACCACAAAGTCTTGGCAGTTCTGAACCAGCACCTGGAGAAACAAACCTGTGTCTGTCTACACCTGACTCTGCAGACATCCTTGTCCTGGGACTGTCTGCCGAGCACCATCAGTAAGCCTTGCTCTTTGGTAGGATTTGTGAAGGATACCCTGTGCAGAGGGTCACGATCCTGACACTGCACAGCCATGCAAACTTCACAATCTCCTGACACTGGGAAGCTCAGAGCAATAAAATATTTTAAGAAGAGATGCAAGAAACCACTGCACAGTTTGAAGGCAGAGCTGTAATAAAGCCTCTTGAAAAGGCAAGGGTACTGGACAAGCTCTGTTTAACTTTTCTTTTCATGAAAGGAAAACCACAAGTTAATTTGAAGAAAGTTTGTTGTTGTTTTTGTTTTGTTGTTTTAGTAAAGTGTTTCAGTTTGAACTACTCTCGCACAGTCCCTCATATTGTGGTTATCAGAACTAATCAGAAAATCTTCAATGAGCAGGAAAGATTTGATTCCCAGCAGTGGGCAGGTGTGGGCACCTGGGACCATCGCATCCCCTGTGCTTCCTGCAGCTGGCAGGAGAAATGAGAGACCCACAGGTCCTCAGCACAGGCCCTGGCACTGAACACTGCTGGTTACCACCAGGGACACGTGGGCAGGAGCCATGAAGTGCTTTCGTTTGGCTTTCAGTCCTGCACCCAAGGCCAGGGTCACATTGAGGCTGGAGGGCTGTGATGTTGCTGCTGCAGCTGTGGGGCAAACTGAGGCCATGGGCTGTTGAAAACCGGTGACTGAAATGGGGTGTGCAAAGCTTTTTTTCTGAACTCTGACCCCTGGAGAAGCCTGTACACCCACTTGCCAGGCACAGGGGCTGCAGAGAATGCTGCGGGAGGATGAGTGGCAAGGCCATGCCCCGGGAGGGGAGATGATCCCATGGAGCTGCGTGAACGCAGCTGGCTCCCAGCGCTGACCCCACATGCAGGGATGTGATCGGTGCCTGCCTGGAGATCATGTTGGTGAGACCCAGGGACTGGTGGTGGGTGGGAGGCGGCTGATGTCAGAGCGCTGGACCCGTATCTGTGGCAACCAGAATAAATAAATAAATAAGGCGTGTGTGCTGGAGCAGGAGGCGCACAAGCTGCTGCACTCCTCAGCACAGGCTCGCTGAATATCTCTTAAGCAGCTTAGCACCCTTGCTCCAGTTTATTACCTGAGCGTCTTCGTGTCTGCCGGGCGGCTGAGAGCATCCTGCCGCCGGCTCCCCTCGGCAGGGACCCCAGGAGCCTCCCCCTCTCTTCATCCCTCCCTCTCTCCCTCCCTGCGCTGACAGTGGTTTGCTCCGAGCATCCAGAGCTGGATGCGAAGCCGCTGCTCCGCGGTGAATTTCGGTCCTGCCGCGGAAGGCCGGAGGCGTCTGCCCGCATCCCCACGGCGGGCCCGTCTGCAGAAAGGTGTTTGAATTCCAAGCCCAGCAGCCGGTGCCTGCGGGAGACGAACAATGCTGGAAGTGCTGTAGCTGAGCCGGAGATGGATAGTGTCAGCAGCAACAGGAACATGTCTTACAGTAGATGGAGTTACAACAGGTATCGTCTGTCTTGTTTTGGTTTGTTGGTTTCTTTTTTTTTTTCCCTTCCTGATATTGTAAAACCACCACGCTGTTTATATAAACTGAGACGGAGAGCCCTCTTCAGGGAAGCAAAACCCTTTACTAACGCTTTAACAGTCTGAAATACACTTGAGACACCCTGGGTTCCCAGGAACTCGAGCAGCGGTGTTTGCTGTTGTTTGACAGGTGTTTGTCTGGAAATCAGGGTGGTAGTTTCACCTGGCTGCTGGGGTGCTCCCAGCCCTGAATGTACAGCTTTCCCAGTCTCTCTCCTCTGAGCAGGGCACTGAGATGCAATGATCACCTCAGCAGTCACCCAGACTTCTGAAAGGTGGTCTGTAGGAACTGCTGCTCGAAGCCGGTGCCTGCACTTTTTCTACCTTATAAGCTAAACCTTGGGGAATGGAGACAGCAGGGAGCCAGGATGTGGCTGAAGAGTGATATTTTCAAGCAAACACCGTGTACAACCTGAGTACCACAGAGCTGACAGGTCTGAATTCAGTGTCTGACTGAGGCAGCTGGAATATTCCCACAGTGTTTCATATCAGCATGTGTGTTTTTTCTCTTACGGGAAACAGAAATTTATTGTAGAATTAGTTTTGTTTTTATGTGATTCATGGCTGTGACTGACAGGTTCTTCAAGCCTGGAGTAAAAAAAAAAAGGTACAAACTTAATATTCTTTTTTCTTTCTTTTCTTTTTTTTTTTTTTTACTTTTTGTCTGTGTAAATGTTACACCTGAAATGGATCCAGATGCTAAGCATAAGCAGTATTAGCATCTCACTGAATCACTCCCACAGGCCACCATGATATCCTGAAGAAATGCCCACGGAAGTGGTTTTTAGTGCTTGAACAGGTATTTGGTGTTGCCCATGCTCCCTGAGTGCGTGGGTGTATATTGTTTATATGGCATCTAGAGAGTATCACTCATTTTCAGTGCAGTCCTACTGCCTCTGCAGAAAATTTACAGATTCATACAGTGGTGGCAATGGAACAGTGTCTTTAAAAAAAAAAAGTGTATATGTTTATGCATATGTAAAACTGAGTTATACAACAAGCTGTGCTTTTATGCATATATTGTCCCACAAAGAGGATGTTTTCCATCTGATACCAGCAGTGAGATCCTGTAGTATTCAGTCTGTCCCATGCAGCCCAAGTTTGCAGCAGTTTTGGTATCTCAAACCTACAGTGAACAATCCAGAAATTTCACACAAACTCCTCTTGGATGTCTTCTCCTAGTGCTACTGCACTGTGATTTGACCTTATATATTGCTTGCAATCTATTTCTCCAGTTTTCAGTCTTCATGACTGTTTATCAGCCTTGTACCCAGGAACCTACTACACTCGTGTGCCCACCCTGCTAGGCTTTTGTATTTCATCTGGGGGGAGAAATGCAACATTTCAGTGCCCAGGCTGTTTTTTTTGGTGGCCAGTTTCCAGATTTTGAGATTATTCCTAATGAATCCAAGCTCCACAAACTGGTACCTGTGTATTATATATATATATATATGTATATTTATTTCAGTGCTGAGAGGCTGAGGAGTGAATTGCTGCTTTTACTCACAGCCTTTCCTTCTGAAAAATAGTGCAGAGTTGTTCTCACACACTGGGCCTGCCCTCCCACACCCCTCTTGTGCCCAGGCCCATGCCAGAAGAAGGATCTAACTCTCTTGTACGCCAAACCCTGGTGGCTGATGTTTGCCTTTGGAACATGTCCCCTGCCCCAGCTTTGGTCTCACTGAGCAATGGCAGAGGTTTCTGCCAGGAACTTTCTGCTAGGAAGGGAAGGAAATAAGAGGTTCTTGTTTTGAGCATCTTGGAGCACCTGTGTTGCATGCCAAAGCCTCTGGCTGGGTGCAGGCTGCCTTTCTGTCCTGCAGGCTCCCACCAAGCCACCACAGGCTGAGACCCTCCATATGTGCTTGGACTGGAACATGAAGTAACTGCAAGATTTCATGAAAGCTGTGCTCCAGTTTTGTGTTGTAGGAGTTTTGTTAGTAAAGGTAAATAACATTATTTACCCATTCCTCAAGGGACACCTGTAAGCCATTGGGCAAGAAACACTGCTGCTTGTAAAGCGGTGTTAATGATTCTCACCTCATTCACAAGTGTCCTGTGAAACAACTGATAGTGCTGGGGTCATTGCACCTCAACAGTGGCCACAGGAGTTGGGACAGCACTGTGAACAGCCAAGCACTGTGTGAAAGTTGACAACTGAAGATGGTGAATGTTGTCTCGATTTTTTTATGAAGGGCAAGAAGGAGGACCCTGGAAACTACAGACCTGTCAGTCTCACTTCAGTGCCTGGAAAAGTTATGGAAAAGATTATTCTGGGAGGTACTGAAAAACACCTGAAAGACAATGCAGTCATTGGTCACAGCCAGCAGAGATTCATGAGAGGAAAGTCCTGCTTATCAAACCTGATTTCCTTTTATGACAAGGTAAACCACCTGGTTGATCAAGGGAAGTCAGTTGATGTAATCTTTTGGAATTTCAGTAAAGCTTTTGATACTGTCTCTGACAGTATCCTGGACAAAATGTCCAACCCACAGCTGGATAGACACATCATGTGGTGGGTGAGCAATTGGCTCATGGGTTGAGCTCAAAGGGTAATAGTGAATGGGGTGACATCAGACTGGTGACCTGTCACTAGTGGGGTTCCACAAGGCTCCTTCTTAAGCCCTTCATAAATGACTTGGATGCAGAACTGGAAGAGATACTACAAATTAGAGGACTGGATAATCACCAACCATATGAAGTTCAGCAAGGGGAAGTATCAGATTCTTTACCTGGGGTAGCGCAAACCTGGATGTTCAGACTGGGGAATGAGAGGCTGGAAAGCAGTGCCACGGAAAGGGAACTGGGGGTCCTGGTCAATGGCAAGTTGAATATGAGTCAGCAGTGCCCTGGCAGCCAGGAGGGCCAACCCTGTCCTGGGGGGCATCAGGCAAAGCATTGCCAGCTGATCGAGGGAGGGGATTGTCTCGCTGTGCTCTGCACTGGGGCAGCCTCACCTGGAACATTGTGGCAGTTTTGGGTACCACAATATAAGAAAGATATTAAGCTGTTAATAAGCTTCCTCAAGGCCTTGAGGGGAAGCCATATGAGGAGCGGCTGAGGGCACTTGGTCCATTCATCCTGGAGGAGAGGAGACTGAGGGGAGACCTCATTGCAGTTCCAACTTCCTCATGAGGGGAAGAGGAGCAGCAGGCACTGATCTCTTCTCCATGGTGACCAGTGACAGGACCAGGGGAATGGCCTGAAGTTGTGTCAGGAGAGGCTTATATTGGATATTAGAGTTTCTTCCTCCAGAGGGTGGTTGGACACTGGAACAGGATCCCCAGGGAAGTGATCAGTGCCAACTCTGACAGAGTTCAAGAAGTGTTTGAACAATACTCTCAGGCACATGGTGTGTCTCTTGGGGATGGTTCTGTGCAGGATTGGGAGGTGGACTTGACCCCTGTTAGTCCCTTCCAACTCAGCATTTTCTGTGATTCTGTGGTTCTCTGGATGCACACCCAGGTACTCTTTGTGTTGGCCTCCATGAATCAGCATTGCAGGTATAGAGGGACAGGGCCAATGGAGCAGGTGCTGCCTCCCATAAATACATTTCTATCTATACTTAAAAGCAAAAATGCTCATCATTTATCTAACAAAGGGAACTAAACAAAGGTTTTGGCCTTTGGACTCTGGAACATGCGTGGATTTTTCCCCATGGAAATGTGGGGAGTTGCTATGACCCATCTAAATGGCCAAGCACATGTCTTGCAGATGAAAGCACTTGTGTGCAATATGCAGAGGTTTTTCTAGTGGGGTTTATCTGACATTTGTTTTGTATCATAGCATTTGGCCCTATGATTGTGATCTTTCCTTAGACTTGCTGACCAGGATATCCACAGATCATTCCTGCAGATAGTTCGTTAAACAAAGAGCAAGTTCAATCACTGACTGCAAAACTGGAGATGAGGGAGCCCTGGGTAATGAGGCTGTTCAACACAGTTCACTTCAGCTACTCTCCTAACCAAAGGAAAACTCCTCTTCCCCCCGCCCCCAGCCATTATCTCCTCCCAGCCTAGACCCGTGTGAAAAAGAAACAGGTACAATATGAAAAGGTTCTTAATGAGCACATGTGGCATTTCCAGACCTGGCTTGTTGGCCTTCCTAAAAGGCCAGTCTTAACTTGGGCACGTCTTTGCCTTCCTCCCATTTCAGTGCTGTGACAATTTCCTTGTTGCTCTGAATGTTGCCAGGTAAAAGCAGAGGATAAGCACTAATTTAAACAAAAGCTGGGGGTATTTAGGGCTTCTGGGTTCAGTGGGTAACTTCTACAGTGAAATAATGCTGCTCTTTCACCTTCTACCCTTGTTGATAAGCTGTTTTCTGGACAGTTACTAGTCATTTATATTCAGTTCCTGTTTGGTTTCTTTCTCTCCTGAGCATCCTCAATGCTTGAGCATCATCACGCTCCCTGCTCACCATACTTCTGGTCCCTGGGTATTCACAAATCCTTGTCTTTCAGAGCAGAGCCAAATCGACTCTTTTTCATGCTCTCAGTGTTTAGTGCTGGTGCAGGTTTTGGCAGCTGGGCTGTGTTGCCCATCAGCACTTTTGCTGCCTCCTGCCAGCTCTGTCCAAGTCATGCAGTGCCTCACTCTTGGGGATGCTGCACATGGACTAGCAGAGTGTTTCCCTATCAATCTCTTCAGGAAGCACTCATCCATCCCAGTTTACTGATTTCAGATGTCATCCACATGGGCTTGAGAGCTTCCATGTAGTACTCTCTTTGGGTTTGGTGAACTCCTGTGGGAGTTCATGGTCTATATACACAGAATTGTTCTTTGAAGGGGCTCTACTCTGTGCTGGGGCAGTTGCTGGTGGTACCCAGCACTGACCAGGTAGGACATGAACGCTGTGTGAAGCTGAGTTCCCCCAGGCAACTTGTAGCTGAGCAGTTACTGAAAACATCTGGTGTCAGGAGTGGAGTGAGAAGCAGAAGGTGGGGTATTCAGAAGCCTCCTGTGCTAGTTCTCTCTGGAAATGGAGGTGGTAAGTGGAGGTTTTACCCATCACACCTGGGTGGAAATGAAAGCTCAGAGAGAAGAGCCGTTAATATGATGGGAAAGTGAAAATGGAGAATAGGTTTTGGCTGCTCTAAGACTGAAGAGCTATTCTCATAAGCTGAGTCACCTGAGTCCTTTGTAGCACACACAGCAGCTGGAGACCAGACTGACAAATAATTAACCCTCCACACCATGACCCAAATTTGACCACTGAAGTCAAAATGGTGCTCATGAAGGCTCATGGTATCAGAGGGAGCTCTGATACCATGGATGTAGTTGAATTCAATCTCTGGGAAGGCACAGTTCAGGAAAGTGTGGAGAATTCAGTCAACCTATGGGCACAGGAGACCAGTTTGAAATCAAATATATGGGCAATACTGCAGACTGGGAATCTGCAGTCTACATGTGGAAAAACTGTGCAAGGAAGCAGTGATTCTGCCTGATTTTGCAAGGTTTTTTCATGGGTCAGTGGACTATGCACAGCTCTTATGAAGAGGGTCACAACTGAATGGCTAGTCCAGAAGGATTAGGAGCAATAGGAAACTTTACAGTAGAAGGAATGGGTAACCTGCACATTATACCTGTACAGGAACAAAGACGGTAGGGTTGGGTTTGTTTTTTTTTTTTTCACAAAACAACCCACCAAACCAACAAGTCACAACAAAATACCAACTGTGGAATCGGTTTTGTCCCTCCTTTCTCACATTTCTTCCTGAGACCAATACATTCATATTTTTTCTCCCCTATCCTCTTTGTTTTGTCTCCATACTTATTTTTTATTTCTTTCCTGGAGGGCTTTAGTGCAGCCATCCTAGATTCACTAATTACCACACTGTGATTGATATAAGTTTTATCCATTAGCATTTGCAAGTATATTTTTGGAAACCTACTCTCAGGATCTTTCAACTGTTGGAGATAGCTCGAAACTTTTTTCTATTGATCTGTATCTTTGGTCTGTTCTGAATGTCAGTGTTGTTTGTGACTTCCTTTTGAAGCTGCTATTTCTCCTTTTTCTTTTTTTATCCTGTGTTGAAAAGCTCTGAGGGAGTATTTGGGTCATGATGTTGGAGGGTTTCGATCTTAGATGTTTGTTTTTGAAGATTTTTAAACTCCTCTGCCTTGATTTTTCTGGGACATACTGTCATCAATGAGTAAATAAGAGTTGGCCTCCAAACTTCATCCAAAAAAGCTGTCTTATGGAAACTTGCTTCTCTTCTTTGAATTAGCATCTGTAGAATCCTGAAGAATGTACAGGTCTAACCTTCCTAGGCTTTCTTCAGGGAGTGCACTTTGACTACAGCGAAGAGCAGATCCTCTCTCCAGTTGCAGCAAAGCCACACTTTTCTCCTGTGCCATCTTGTGTCTTCAGGTGTTTCCTCCTGGAATAGGTACCTTTATAGCTGCAGTCATTGGACAAAGCCCCTGGGGGGACAAGGAGTGGAAGTTGTTCTATGGGACAAAAGGCAGGGTAGAATCAGCCAGCCCTCAAGTGAAGCCAGAACAAAACATTCATGTAACAGATACATAAATCCTTATAAGTTTATAAACGTTGTGCATTTTGTTTGTTGGAAATAGGTTCTTTATTTTTCTTTCATAACAAAGTATCTTAATTTCAATTGCAAAGGAGAACCTAGAGTATGGGAATGATGTTTCCTTGCTGGAGTCAAGACACTAGGAAGGGTCTGCAGGTGTGTTCATGTGCATCCTCCTGTGCTCAGGATGAACATTTCGTGTTGGTTTGTAGCACATCCTTGGAGTGTATGAATTCTCCAGGGACTGCATGGTGGCTTGTGATAGCCTGACAGAGAGGTGTGGGAGAAGAAACTTCAGCTCCCACTTCACTGAAGAAGAAATTTTAAAGCTTCTTAAATAAAAGTAGCCTGAGAAAATATTTTAAACCTACTTGGATCACGTACAGCATTATAAGCCCAATGAATGCAAGAATTTCTTCCCTGAAATGATTGCAAGCACTGGAACAGGCTACCCAGAGGAGTGGCTGAGTCTCCATCCCTGGAAGTATTTAAAAGAAGTGTAAATGTGGCACTTAGGAACATGATTTAGTGGTGGACTTGGCATTGCTGGGCTCGTGGTTGGACTTGATGAGGTCATTTTCAACAGAAATGATTCTATGGTTGGTGTTTGAAGCGGCAAATATCATGGCCAACAGCTCAGCAATGAGAGTGAAATTTTTAAAGGAAAGTCAGTGTTACAGCTGGTCATCAGTTAATCCACAATATATAACCTATTAGTTAAGAATTTACAGTAAGAAAGAGAGAATTACTTAAGAGGCTTAAATCAGCTTACAATAAAAACACAAAATATACACATCTTTTGTCAGTACAGTTGTAGACCTCTATAAAAGTTCCAAAAACTCTGTAAAGCTTTGTGCTTAAAACCTGCATTCATATTGTCTCTTGAACTATAAAGGCAACTCAAGCATTTCTTCAGGATAGATGGGGCAATAGGAAAACAGTATAACTGGCCATGAAGAGAATGGCGTGTGATATACCACAAGAAATGCTACTCTGCCGTCCCTTATTAGCACTTTTCCCCTGTTCTGTGGTTTTATCTCATGCCCTGTGTGAATGCCTTTTGTTACCATGTCTAAAAGACACATTAAGTGCCTCCTCTGCAGTGCTGGGGCACACAATTGTCAGTCTCTGCTGTGCCTGAATATGTGCACAGTGTAAGGAAGACAGAACGTCGCAGCTCTGAGCTATCAGATACTCTTTGTGCTTTCGCTGCAGCTTTCAGCATCAGATTGCATCTTAAAGAAAAACCAGCCACGTCGCTCATGATCTGCATTGTAATAAAAAAGAAAACCTTTTCTTTCTCCGGTATATAATTAGTGTAAATGTCACTTCTAATAGAAGTCTGAGGATTAATGTTCGTGGCTGAACACCAGCAGAAAGGGTTTTCCGCTTCAGAAATGAACCAGGAGAGAAGAGCCATCCTGGCTGTTGACACAGTGGCTCAGGGCAGGTGCTGCATGTGCAGCCAGCAAGTGCCAGTGCCCGTGGCTGTGGCAGGTTGATGGGGTCTGGGGAAGCTTGTTCATCACTGATTTTAGGGGATGTTTCTGCAAGAAGAGAAAAAAATAATATTCGGTTCATTCTGTTCTCTGCAAAGGCCAAAGCTGATCTCGTTTTTTGCTGTGCAAAAGCAGGTAGGGTGGGTTGGTTCATGTCAAATGTCATATAACTGGGCTAAAACCACTGCCTCATCCAGCAGTGTTCACCAGCATCCACCAGTGTTAACAAGCATCTCTTTGTACCAGTATATCCACAACCATCACTTTCTAGAAGAGGCTGAAACAGGAGTGGCAGCTCTTTGCAGCACCCTGAAAGTCCATTGCTTTTGGCTTTGTGCTCTGGGCTAGTGGCAAGCATGACCCTTCCAGCAGGCATGGGGTACTGCCCCTCTCAGAGACATCCCAGGAAGCGGAGCCTGCAAGGAGAAGGGCTCACTGCTCTCATGGGAAAAGGTCCCCGGTGCCCTGGATAACCATAAGTGCCACACACCAGCAAATAAAAAATAAACCTGTGGAGTTTTGTTTATTCCTCTGTCTGTGAAAAATTAGTATCTCATGAGCCTTCCAGATGACTGGGCTGAGTTCTGCTGGCAGTCACCTCTATTTGTAGAAGAGACAGATGTTGGATATATCTGAAATGCTTGAATGCTGAGGTCAGAACAGGGGAAGATTCCAAGAGCTGTTAAGAAAACAAAGATGCTCCCAGAGGAGTGCAGGTCTTCCAAGTGTAACCTGTCAACAAATCAGCTCAAAATCAATTTTAAAAGTATTTTTTCCAGTTGCAATTTTTCTCTAGAGGTCTACTACATAGACGATCATCCAGGTAAGTCAGCTTGCTTGAAAAAAAATAAGATTATTTCTTTGTTTTTGTAAGCTTCCTGAGTTGCGTGTTTGGTTATTTTCATCCTACTGGGGCTATGATGTGTTTTGGTCGTGTAGCTGACAAACTGTCACACTCTGTCAAACATACAGTTGCTTGTTGGTCGGGTAAATGTGTCAGTTCAAATTCATCCACCAATTTGTGGGTCCTTAGGGAGACAAGATGTGTAGCAATAATCTTCTAGTCGTACTTAGATGCTGCTAGAGACAGTGCTCTTCTGCTTCAGAAACAGTCCAGTTTGTTTTGAAATTTCACCATTTCATGCACGACCAGCACCCTCCTCCTTCATGCTGTGCATTTTTGCTGCCTGTCAACACAAACAGCTGTTTTGGAGGATAGAACATTTCCTCATAGCCCCTACAGGCTCTGATGTCATTGATATTAATGCTAAACCATTGATTTATTCTTGGGTAATCGTGTGCAAGCTTACCTAGGTTCACTCTTGTCTTTGCAGAGTTTGCAGGCAATCCTTTAAAACATAATTCTTGAAGTTTAACTTTTCCAGCTTTAAAACCCTACTTGAAAATCCTATTCAAATATTTTCTGCTGGGATTCCTGAAGCATCAAAGCCAATTCCTTAATGTGCTTAACGTGGCTTTTCTACGTATGCTCTCACAGGTTGTTTTGCAGAGCTGTAACCTAAAATCCTACCAAAACTCAGGGAATTTGCCTGGTTGGTGAAAGGTGTTCCCAGAGAGCTGGGACAGCTCTGCTTTCTGAGGAAGGCTTTGTAAGGAACCAGCCTGGAGGGACTCAGCAGGGGATATCAATCTGATAGCCAGTCCATGAGAGGCTGGCTCCACACTGACTGTTTGGCCTGTCTGCAGGATGTTCAGGTTTCTAAAATAAAACTACAATTTTACTTTTTTCCTCTCTTGAATTTAGTTCTTTTTTAATGGAATACTGTTGAAGTGTGACTGCATGGGCTTTCCCAACTGAAGTTTGTTCATCCTTCCATCGTATTTCTTTATGTATTAAGTGGAACAAAAGAAGTATTCTACTTTTTAGTATAATTTGGCTAGTTTTAGGAAGAATAATGAAACTTAGGCTTTGTAACAGGGTCTAATAGTTTTGAACCAGCTTTCAGAATTAAGTTATCATCTGGATCATGAAACAGTGTGCTCAGACCTGAAAAGACTTTTTGGTAGGAAGGTGTAAATAAATAAAGGAGAAAATGAAGAGAGGGGCCAGTATGGAAGTTGGGAGCTGTTCATTATTAAATATCCTGGAGCAAGTGTCTTCATTTTTATGTGCATGTGAAGCAACGTTGGCAACCAAGAATGACGTGTGTGGTCAGTGCGTTTGGTTGGTTTTAATTAGGTGGGTCTAAGTAAATCTCAGAAGAGCCAACTTGCACAGTGCAGATTTCTGGTGAAAACAAGAAAAAGCCTTTTAAGTAATGAATAGTTTGTAGCCTTGTCTTACTAGCAACAAGTGAACAATAAATATTGAGAGGGAGCTGGAAAACAGTGGGACTGGAGCTAGGCTCCAGTGTGTGGAGCAAACAGAAGCTTAGAGGGTTTGGCAGTAGCTTTCCTTGCATGACATACTGTGCTTCAGCAGATCTAAAATCCAGACACTGATAGATGAGTGTCATCTTCTCTTGGAAGCTGTGATTTTGCCTGGGATGCTGAAGGCTGTTGTGTTTTCCTTCCCACGTGTTCTTTGGTGTGCACAGACGCTCTACACATTTTTCCAGTGGCATCACTATCACCTCAAATTTCACTCCTTTCACCTTCAGCCTGGGCCATATAAACTCTTTTTTCCTCTCTGTCATGCTGTATTTTATTTCTCACCTTCCTAGAAATCCCTTGAATGTATTTAATTAGTGAGGATTTTGAAATTCAGTTTGGGCCGCTCACGCAAGAAGCACAAGAGCCAGTCTGGGCTATGAACCCAGGTTGAGGCCAAAGCCCACTTAAGTCCCTCCTTACAACCCTTCTGTTCTTTTGCTAATCACAGTAAGAGGATTAACTTGAGGAGTATGGGATGTTGAATACTACAGTCAAAGATGTTCATATCAGGCTCTGGGCTATTTTCATTCATCCTTTTGCAAATGAAAAATGATTCCCAAAGCAATGAGTGTACTGAGATCCAAAGCAATTTACTCATGCTTGGAATGCAGGTGTATATATTGCAGGAAAAGGAATTTTGAATTAAAAAATAAGAACTAGCCTTAAATGAGAGCTGAGATTTAATGTTCCAGACTTGTTTAAAGCCAGTGCTTTTGCTCCTAGTGTCCACTTGTATTTGGAAGGAGTTGTATCACACAGATGTTATTTGCTTTCTGTTAGGAAAAATAATGGGCAACCATACAATATTATACTGCTTTTGTCAATGTCTGCTTTATACCTTATGTGAGGGTGCACTACTCCCATCAGCTTCTGGTGCAGCTGGGCTGCTCTTTGCAAAAGAGCTGAGGCTAAATCACTGCTATTTATTTATTTTTTTTTAAACTCCTAGAGTTGTGCTTCAGTCTGACTACAGGGATTATTAAATACATCAGCTCAAATATGGTATCACTAAGTGCAAACACACTGCTTTTTGCTTGTGAGGCTGGGAAGGAAGGTGGTGATATTTTCCTGATATTTACTGTCTCCCCTGGGCATCAGCTCTTGGTTGCCAATAAGGCAACAGGCGCTGCTGCCTGCAGCCACTCTTGTGCCTCCGAGGACACAAAGCCAAGATTTGTCCAACAGGCATCCTCCCAGGCAGGCATCCCAAATGTGCCTGGGAGGGCAACTGGGGCTCAAATGTGGTGACCAAACTCTGTTTTGTTCACTGTAATGTCTTCATGTGCATTTGATTCATTCACTAGGAAATCTGTGTGGACTAGTAGGTTGTTTTAAAATGTAATTTGTCTTGACTACCCTGTAGATTTGTTAACATGAACCAATGGGAGTTGAGGTGAGAGACGAGTTGGATCTGTTCCCATCTTGGTACACGAGAAAAGCACCTGTTTAGGTAAGGTCTCATTGTTAACAAGAATGAGTGTTCTGCTGTGTTTCTCCAGTCATCCCATGTGACACATTCCTGTCCATCCTGGGGCAGCTGTGCTGTGGGAACAGCCCCAGATTGTGGGTGCAGGTGACACTGAGTGCAGTTCCTGCTATGCTAAACCCTCTTGACAGAGGAAGCCATACATTTTGTCTTTGACTCAGCTCGATTTTTCTGACACTGACAATTATCTTTCTGTTAAAAATCTCTCTTTGCTTACACCTTGCCCTCACTGAACTGTGGAACCCTCCGCACGCTTTGAAATATGTACCTAAATCCTTTTCCTGTGGTTCTTATGAATCATGCCAAGAACAACATTGCAAAGAATCTTAGTTTGCAATCTTATCTGTTACCTTCATGGCTGGTTGTTTGGCCCAGACTTTGTCACAGAGAGCAGCTGCTGGTGTTTTTATGCACTTACTGTTCCTATGTACTGAGAAGCCTCAGTGCTTGTGCCTCCAGTAGCAGTATAATGCTCCAGCAGTGGCATGGGGACCTGAGTCTGTTTGCAGATCTGGCTTCTTTACCAAATATTGCTGTTTTCTACAGCTGTAATGCCTGAGTTTACCTTTTTGATGTTTTCTCAGTCACAGTGTAGCTGTACACAAATTCTGAATTCTGTGTATGGTAAAATAAATAATGTACGTCAGCATTGAAAATATCGAGAATCCATTTTTTTACTAAGTTTCTCTTCACCACTCTTGTGTAGGTAGTTGCCAAGTCAGGGTAGGTGACTTGGATAAGAATAGGCACTGAGAGAGGGAGTAATAAAACAGATTATTTAGCAGAGAACAATACTAAAGCCCTTTAATGAGCTTTTTCTGAAATATCTCAGATTCAATCTTTTAAAATTGTGCAGAAATTATGCAAAAAGTTTTCTATTGTTACTTGGATTCTGTCCACAAGTACTGTCAATTTTTTCCATGCATGAGGTCTAGAAGTTAGAACTTATGCACCATTATAACTTAGGCACTGTCAAGTTATTCTGTGTGTAAGTTACAGCAGGTTTATAAGTTATAACTCTTTTTGAGGGTGGGGGGACTACTGAAAACCCCATCTCTGTGCAATGGACTATTTAAATATGTACTCAGATCCTGCTGGGTGTGGTATGATGAGACTGTTCTTAAATGCTTTTTAGTCTGACTTAAAATTCACCTTCACCTGAGTGCTGTGCATGAGGGCAGTCTCACTGCCTGGCTTTGCCAGATGGAGCGAAGAGAGCCCAGGTACCAGGGGAAGATCTTGCTGGAGTGATACTGATTGTTTAAATTTGAGCTCAGCTTTGTTTTAGTAACAGTCTTGTGGGCTGACATTTAACTACAACCTCGTGCTCTCCATCCAGGCCCCAGATGGGCTTATGAGTATTCTGATCGATGGATTTCAAAAGAAAAATAATCTCATAACAGAAGACACAGAACATTGCTGAGGAAACAAGGAGTGTTATCCAGCATGATTTAGGGAATTGGATTACTGACGTCAATGAGCCACTCTCCATCTTTTGCTCACCCAGGTGTAGGAGGGATGTTTCTTATTGGATGTTGGAAGATGTGAAGTTTCTAGAATTAAATGTTTACAGTGAAGTCCTCTCTCTGATGTTCCCTGAGAGCTGCCAGCATGCTCCATGCTATCTCTGACATCTTGTTTGTCCTGTGACTGTGAACTTTACCTTTTCCTTGATGCTTTTCAGACACCCTCTGGATATCATAGGAGACTTTTAGGGCCACTAGATGAGCCTTTTTTTAACCAAATCCATATTCTCATCCTTCAGTCTGTAAAGGTGTTAGTGCAGGAAATACCCTTTTAAAAATACAGCAAGCTTAGGAAGACAGTTTGTTTACTCTCATCTCTTTCAAGTCCTCTCCTTTGTATTCCTTTTTTTTCTTCTACTTTACTGTCTTGTCTTTTCTTTCCAGTTTTACTGCAGTTATACCACTGGGGATGGACCATCATAAGAAAGCCAAAAGAGGTTTTTTTTTTGTTGCACCTTAGCAGTGGATGAGGCTAGAGAAAACGAGGGTGGATCTTCACAGATGTTCACTTGCCTGAGCTGTCCCACGGAGGATTCAATTTCCTTCTGAATTAAGTCTGTGCTGTCTTACTAGCATATTGTCTGACAGTTGACCAGAGAAATACCAGCTGTTATTTTGAGGTATTAATTATGTTCTGAAACAGAATTACAGTGGGGTGGCTGTGCAATGAGCACAGCTTTGCAGTGCTGAAAACCTTGTGTGTGCAGTGGTAGGTATGCAGCCAGGCATCTCTGTAGTACAGGGCATTTTCATCATGCCTGACCTTTTTTATTTTTTTTTAAATATTCTTGACTAGTTATTAACAAAAGTAATTGTTTTATTCTTTTAAATAAAAATATTTTCAAATATCAGGTAGGACTCTTTTCTCTAAAAGGGTGAATCAAGTTAGTTTAATTTCAGAAATAAGCCCTAGTTCATAAGGCTACATGTGCCATTGTGTTGCAGTTTGTAGAGCCACACTCCCTCACTGACCTTGGCCTCGGAGGATGAGGAGGAATGCTGCATGTGCCTGCAGCCCAGCTCCACAGGCAGCAGTAACTGGGACTGCTCAGGGAGTGGCAGGACTTGCTCCAGGTGAGCAGCACAAAGTACCTACCCAGCAGGAGACACCATATGTCAGAGTGAATGGAAGGGAGGATTTCCTTGATATCTCTTTAAAATACCCAGGACTGGGCACTGCTGGGAATGCCACTGGCATTAATTTTTTTTTTAAGTTTAATCTGAAATGATATGATTTCTCTGCAGTGAGTGATGTGGATGGCCTCTTAGGTCTTGGTCCCACTCTTTGCTACCTTCTTACCTTGCATGTACTGTTGCCCCATTAGCAGTTTGTTTTCTGCAGAAAGGGGAGGGGACTATACAGACTGGGGCTCCTTTGCAGTGCTACTCTCTGGATAGTCCCTCTGTTCCCAGGGCACACAGTCTCTGTCAGGACAGAAGGGTTTAGTCTCAGACTGAAGAAGTATTTTCTGTAAGGTCTGCAGAAGCAAGAGTTGGTCTCCTTTTTTGTCACTGGTGTTTTGTCCCATTCCTTTTAACCATGGCATCTAATCTAGAACATGAGCAGGAAAAGGCACCATCAAATAGTGGCTACTGTGTGAAGGCAAGTAGCAGTGCAGATGCTGCCAGCAAACCTGATTACTAAGGACTTGTCTCTAGAAGCTGGAACAGACTCAACTCATGCCAAATTTCATCTTGTCCTTACGTGCAGAGCTGCAAACTGCTCTCTGTTCTCAGGTGTTGTTGTTTGCCATGAAAACTGTCTGGGTGGGAGTGCTGACTGCATCCTGAGTCTTCTTTCAAAAGAAATGCAAAGGAAAGTCCTTGGGCTGTGTTGGTGGACATGAGCTGGCAATGTGAGCACACAGCTCAGAAACTCAACCATATCCTGGGATGTATCAAAAGAGTCATGGCCAGCAGGGAGGGATGGGATTCTGCCTCTCTACTCTGCTCTCATGAGACCCACCTGAAGTGCTGCATCCATCTCTGGGGTCCCCAGCACAAGTAGGACATTGACCTGTTGGAGCAAGTCCAGAGAGAGCCTCGAAGTTGATTAGAGGGATGGAGCACCTCTGCTATGAGGAAAGGCTGAGAAGATTGGGTTTGTTCAGCCTGAAGAAGAGAAGGCTTCAGGGTGACCTGATTGCATCTTTGCAGTATCTGAAGGGAGCCTACAAGAGAGATTGAGAGAGATTATTTACGAAGGTATGTAGTGACAGGACAAGAGATAATGACTTCAAACCAAAAAAGGGCAGGTTTAGATTAGCTATTAGGAAGAAATTCCTTACTGTAACAGAAGTGAGATGCTCAAAGGGATTGCCCAGAGAAGCTGTGGATGCCCCATTCCTGGTAGTGTTCAAGGCAAGTGTTCAAGGTAACCTGGTCTAGTGGAAGGTGTCCTTGGCCGCAGCAGTAAATTATCTTTGCCTTCCAACACAAACCATTCTCTGATTCCTCATTTAGGAAATGGTGTGGGGAGAGGTGCCAATGGCATGTACCTGCCTTTCTTCTCCCCCAGTCTCAAAATGCCTATTACCAAAGGTTAGAGGGAATGGGGAACCCTCCTCCCAAACAAGCAACCAAATCCTACTTGTGAGTTCAGCTGTGCAAAGCTTAGATAGGTCCTCTGTTTCAAACCCTGTATTCCTTTTTTCCTCTCCACCTCCAGATATATATCACATTCACCTGCCTTGCTCAGTGTTGCAAGGCATAATTCCTTCCTATTTTTTGATTAAATCAATTTCAAAGCTCTACTTAATTGAATAAATACATCTTATTCCTACTTGCTGACTTAAGACACTCATCAGAAACATTATTTTATGTGAAATTAGGTCTCTTCCCTGGAGTTTGCATCACGAAAAATAGCATTGGTGGTGTCAGTGGCCCCATGGATTAGAAGACAGGCAGTTCAGCTCTTTGGACACATCATGGCCATGGCTGAAGCTGCTCGCAGTCTTTGAGGCAGAGCTGCCAGGAAAGTTAGGAAATATGTCTATAGAAAATGGACTATCTTTTATCCTCCAGCAATTGTGAAGCCTTGGGGAAGCCAGTCATGGGCAGTTTTCCTGCACGTTCTCCCCCACTTTGGAGTACTTGCTTTATGAGCAAGGCCCGGAGTGGCTGTTTGGTTACCAAGAATAAGTGTTACCAAGAAGTGTTACTCCAGAGTGCTCAGTCACTCAGCACTGAGCCCCTGTGGCAAAAAATAGAATTTATGTAGATTTCAGGAGGTACTGAGAGGAAGCTGAATCCCCTGAGGCTCTTGTAGGAGGGGGAATAAAAAGGCTTTTTTGTCCAACTATGTCATACTCATGCAGTCATGCCAAAGCGCAGCGGTGCAGTGCTCCTGCTTTTCAGAGGCCTCTATATTAATTGTTTGTCTCCAAGAACAAGATATCTGGAAGACACAGTGATTAACGACAGGGCAGGCTTTCCTCCCTCCCTGCAGGTCAAGCCTTCACAAGCAAGAATGAGGAGGCTGCTAATGTAGGGCTGGGATTTCTTCCCGAGACCTGCCAGATCCAGAATCTTTATTTTTTTTTCTCACTCAGTGCATTTTTTTCTGATAATAGAAACTGTCATCTGTAATTGAGACTATCACATTGAAATGTGGGAATAGTGCAGAAGTGTATGTAATTTAACTAGTTCTGAGCCTGCTCGTGCCCCTTGTTAAAACAGACATTTTTAGTAACTCTGTCCAGTCCTTTCCAGCCAGCTACGTGTTTTGCTATAAAAGCAAGGCAAGCCTCCATCACTTAAACCACAAGGTAGAGGAAGGATGGGTTGCTTCCTTCAGCTTGGGCTACACCTGTTGTCCTTAGTGGTCATGGAGATTTGCCATTTTTTTAAGGGCGCCAGACCAGTGACAGTGCAGGTGGCTGATGCTCCACCTTAATGTGGCATAGTGGCCCCACCACAGACTTTGTGATTTTTAAGCATGTTTTTTAAAACGTTGTTACATGACTTTGGGTTTGTGTCCAGTGAACTGGAGGTGGGATTTGGATAAGCAGTTTAATGTACGTGTTGCTGTAGGTGCTGTTGCTGCACCTGATTTGGCTGGCTTTGATGTTGGTAAAATGCCATGCATTTCCTATACCATGTACTAAAGAACAGGACAGATAAAATAGCTGAACCAACAATGTCTGTGTATGTATTACCACTCTGGTATCTATGACCTAGCAGTGGTTTTTATAAGCCCCCCACAGGGTGCAGAGTTAACGAAGTACCATTTCCTTGGTTGAGGTTTCAGTGCATTTTAGATTTCCAAGATGTGGTCTTCAGACTCCAGTTCTGCACTGGCTGCATACAAGTTGTTTGTTACTAAGTCAGCAGGAAGAGGTTGAAGATAACTCATACACCTCAATCTTGTAATAATACCTTGTGATTTCGTGAATGCAAAAGGTGAAATTCTTGGGGCAGACAGAAGGAGCATGGCTTTGTCTTTAAGGCTTAGTGGCATTTAGAAGTCACAAAATCATTAATATGCTTCTGAAATATTTTTTCAGCTCTTAGTCTCTCATATGTTCAATGTGAAATGGCTCATGTTAATAGCATTTTTCTTTGTCATAAATATATCTCTCAACTCACCAACAGCTGTTTGCCATATATATACAATAATGCCATCTGTGTTATTTAACAGTAAACTGATGAGATATTACTTTACTTTACGGCCACTAATTAAGGAATCACTTCACCTGGGAGACGTGTTTATTTTTCAGCTGCTTGATTTTTCAGGTGAGTTGAATTTCAACCCAGGTCACTTGAGTTTACTTCTTTTAACCATGGCTGAGTTAACAAGTTTGCGAGTATTGGCCCCTTTTGACGTGACAAATTTTCAGTCGTGTTCTGATCAAGCTGTGATTTAGGTGGAGCATCAGCCTGCTAAACAAATCCAGGTATGTTGTTCAAATTGTAATTGTGGCATATTGTGAGTGAGAAAGTTGATCAATGATCAGAGTTCTTGATATAAAAAGCCCATTTAGGATAAAAAAACCCCAAAACATAAGTGAATAAAATATCTAGTATTTTAGAAGTGTAGGAAATTGGTAACATATTGGCTGAATGCTAAAAATGTCCCAATATGTTTAGGGAAGTACTTAAATTCCTTGATCTCCTTAAAATACTGCATTCGGCTCTTCATTCCTGCATCATTTCTGATCCTCTGATCAAGAAAACATAAGCCTGGTACTTGCACGCAGTTTAGAAAGGAGAAATATGAAAATAGTCACAAGTCCTCATGGAGAATTGAAAACATAACAGTTCCTTTGATCTCTGGCACACAGGACAAGTGACGTGGCTGATGCTGTGTTTGGTTGCCTGTGGATGCTGGGGTAGGTAAGAGATCTTGCTATAAGCAGCTGGTTCTTGTGCTTCACTGGACAACAAAATAGACAAGAAAATGGTTGTTTAAGAATGCCCCAGTTGCTTGTTTTCTAAGACACTCAAGGTACATGATATTGGGCAGAAATCTGTCTTTGGAGCACAAATCATTGCTTCTGAAGCAGAAGGCACCCATCCCCCAGATTGTCCCCAAGTGCCAGGGGTACCTGGGGCACACAGGAAGGAGGACAGTCCCACTGACAGAAGCAAATCTGTGGCCACGTTGAGCTGGCCTGAGGCTCAGAGCTGCACAGGGCTTGCAGGGATATGCTTTTTATTATGAAATGTTTATTTGCATTTTGCAGGCATTTTGCAATATTGGCAAAGGCTGGCAGGGGAAGGGAAGTACTGATTGTCCAGCAGTGTGGTTGGCATCTTCTGAGCTAGGTTTGACAGATGCCTGGGTTTAAACTGTGGTCCAGACCGCTGGAAATCTGGGAAAGTCTGCCTCACAGCAACTGCAAAATGGCTTATGTACAGGCAGGGGACACTGCTTTACTGTCATGCTCAAAATGTCACATCTGCTTCCTGTCCATACTAGCAAGGGAGCATCTCTGAAGTATATCCTTCTTACAGAGTTGGCAAGACCCAGATAGACCCAGTATTGGTGGGGTTTCATACTTGGACACCTATAGGATAAGTTAAGAGTAATGGGTCAATCAGAAATCACATGGTCACAGCCACATGTATGCTTTGCTCCAGTGGCCTGGTGGGCTATCACCCTACTTTGAAGACTGAATGGCTGAGCCCTGACAGCCCTGTTGGTCTTGTAACAGACCTTGGAGCAACTAAAAGTGACTTAAGTAGGACCCTGACACTAAAATAATTATAAAGGATAAGAAAAATCATGACAAGTGAAGCTAGACTAGAATGTGACAATATTCCCCAATTCTGCAGGAAGATGTTTCACAAAGCAGCCTCTTGATCATGTTAAAAACATGGAAAGCTTAGCACCAGAAGTTTCAGTGAGTTTGTGCAGTCCCTGGACACAGGAGAAATATTCAGTCCAGACTCTCCATTATAGCAGAATAGATCTATATGAAATAACAAAATAGCTGTCTTTAGACTTTTCTTTCTGACACTTTTAAGCAAGGACATGGTGGAATTTAGCAAAATTTGCTAGGAGTTTGTGAGAGAGCATAATAAACAAAGAACCTGAGCCCCAGCTCCCACACAAATAAACCACATCCTTAAAACAGTGAAAATACACTTTAAAATGTAGAGTCCAGCCTTTAATTCTATGTAGTAAATGAAAAGTGTCATCCGTTTAAGTCTTTGCAGTGATTTTGGAGCTGGGGGTTAAACAGCCAGGGACATCTGGCAGATGGGACACTCCTTTGGAAAAAGGACTATAGGGTTGGATGAAGTGGATATAGAAATAAGGGACCCTGGCATAATCTGAACAGGCACAGACATGTAACTCTGAAACAAGTCTGAACAAAACTCTGAAGCAGAGCCTGCATGTTCCAGCTGAGAGTGGTTTTGGATTTTGGAGATGGAAAAGTTTTTCTGGTGTATGTTATTTTGGGTGAGACAAAACCAAAGTCTCAGCTATAATTTTCTACTTCCCTAATCAAATTCTCAGGGAGATGAGGTGCAGCATGCAGAGCACAGGAGAGAGACCCAAAGACTGGTACTCAGAAGCTCTACCAGTGTTCTAATTTGTGCCATGTGATTTTGTTATTGGCTGGGAGGTAGTCAAGTAGAGTAAGGGTGTGGCCTTCCATGTCTGATGGCTGGTTGTTCTATTTAGCACAGTCCAGGTATGGCCAGAGATGGTTGCCCTGACAATTCCCTGATGCTGAATGAGACCTGTTGTCTAGGCAACTGCCTTCAGCTTCAACTGGAAAACTATGAGTTAAGACCAGAGTCGCAACAGTGCAAGATCTCCAAAGGTGCTTTCATCACACTTAAGGCTCTACCAAAGCTTAATCTTTACAGACATGAGCTGTAAAGAGGCAGTCCAAGAGCATGAAGGGGAATATGGCATCAAAAAGAACTGACAGATGATTTACTGCAGTGGAGAGCTGCTGCCTCCCCCACAGTGCAGGGCTGAGGGGGAGGATATGATGTCTGGGCACGGACTCCAGAGCCCCGTGGGACGATGCAGAAGGTGGAGTGGGAACACAGAGTGCCCTCTCATGCCCTGCAGATGTCTGGCATTTCACTGAATGCTGCAAAATGTCAAACCCTTTCCATTCTGTTAAAATTTCTGTGCTGGGTAGAGCAACCTTTTATAAAGTCCAGCACAGACGGGGAGACTGCTTTCCAACAGCTGTGCCTGACTGATGGCAGTGCTGCCACCTACTCTTGAGGATTACAAAAAAGAAGGGAACAACTTTTTACACAGGCTGATAATGATAGGACAAGGGGGAGTGGTTTTAAACTAAAAGAAGAAAGATTTAGTTAGGAAGAAGTTCTTTACTCAGAGGGTACTGAGGCACTGGAACAAATTGCTTGGAGAAGTTGTGGCCGCCCCATCCCTGAAATGTTCAAGGCCACGTTGGATGGGACTTTGATTAAACTTGTCTAGTGGGTGGCATCCATGTCCATGCCCAGGGCTTGGAACTGGGTGATCTTTAAGGTTCCTTCCAGCCCAAGCCTTTCTGTGATTCTCTGAATGCCAGCATGGTTCTCAAAATGAAAACAAAGAAAATGCTGTTTCTGGCTTTCCAGTGTAGATGCTGGCAGTGCCCTGCTTCTGTACAGTGCTTGATGGCAGGTCCCAGTCCCAGTCTTGGGGCCACCCTGGTGTGAGGGAAGATGGCAGAGGCCACAAATAGATTTACTTGTTCTTCTTTGATACACACATATTCAAAAAAGGTTTCAAACAGACTAGCTGCTTTTAATGTAGTGGTGGCAAGGCTGCTCATTCAGAGACACGTGAAATCAGTTCTGAGCCTCATTGCACATGCTTTCCAGTGCACAGCTGGGGGGCTGCTAAATAGCATGGATCAGGAACACCAAACCTGGAAAATATACAGGGTGTGTGTGTGTGTTTATACTGATCTTTGATAATTCTGGTTGGCTTTACACTATGCACCAATGTGCTGAATTGACCAAGTAATCACTTCGGAATTTGTGTAAGTGATAAAAAGTATTGCTTCCCTCTCCTGAGTCTACGGCTGTGCTGAGGGTGTCTTTTTCTATACTTGTGCTTTACCTGTAAGGATGCAACTGTGGGAACTGCAGGTGGTCTGTACTAGGGAATTCATGGAGTGATGGTATAAAACAGAGGTGCTGGGTCAGAGAAGACAGGTGAAACCAGCAGGTGTAGGAGTGAAATACAGGAAGATGGGTAAATGAGAGACAAAAAACCATATCCAGCATCCTCAGATTCCTTCCTGGGGCAGCTCAATGCTTAGCCCATCTCCAAGGCCTCAGCTGTTTACTTCTGCCACTTTTAAGTATCTCTGGAAATAAAGAAAAGGTCTTTTTTTAAGAACCTGAGCTGCCTATTGAGTGGAAATTGTAAGCTTCCAGGATGCTTTGTCCCCAGTAAGTATGAAGTATCTGTCTATATTTCTGAGAGCTGCCAAATATCTGTCTTCTACATTTGTGTTGAAAATCTGTGTGGTCAGACAGGCATCGTAGCATGAGCCTGAGAAGAGAGTAATAAAATGTAGAAAAGGATAATCTTTGGGAATGGAATCATAAAATTATAGAATAGTGTAGCAATAAATCTGCATTAGTCTGGGTTGGAAAGGACCTTTACAAAGGTACTGGCTCAGAGAAGACAGGTGAAGCCAGTAGGTTAAGGAGTGAAGTCCTTAACCTAGCCCAACCTGCTGGAATGAGCAGGGACATCTTCAGCTAGATCATGTTACTTAGGGCCCTGTCCAACCTGACCTTGAGTGCTTTCAGGGATGTGGCATCTACCACCTCTCTGGGCAACCTGTGCCAGTGTTTAACCACTGTTATCATTAAAAAATTCTTTCCTGTATCTACTCTAAATAGATCATTCTTCAGTTTAAAAACATTACCCCTTGTCCTATTGCAACAGGCCAGGCCCTGCTAAAATATAATCAAAATTGTTTTGGTTTTGTTTTCTAGTAAAGCAAAGAGCATTGCTTCTGTGAAGTTTTCCTTGGATGTCTGTGAAGCCTGCATATATGAGGGCTACAGGTGTTACCACAACTACAAAAATGACCTGAAGCTTCTTCCCTTACAATGTCAAATTTTACAGGCTGGTGTACATAATATAAAATCTAACCACAACAAACCACAAAAACAAATTAATGCAGATGGATGTAGCACATTCTGTATAAACACATAGAAATGGTCACCTGAGAAGGTTTTGTTGCAGTGCTTCTACCAAAGCTATCAACAATCCTGGCAGTTCTAGTTTCCTGCTGAAATTGAAATATTTCATGGGAATTGATTAATTACTGCTGATAATCTTGTCAGACTGCTGTCAAAACATCTTGATTTCTGTGGAATACAGAATGCAAGCCAAAATGAATCACTGGTGCTTGAAGTAACATTATTTATTTAATGTTCTCTGTTCTCCTTTAAAGTGAGTTCTTAGCAGAAACTTGGAAATTCTGGCATGGAATATTTTTCCCAGTTGATTCCATCTCGTAGTTTTCTTTCCTGTTAAGCTGATATTTCAACCAAATATATCCAAGGCATATTGAAGAAAACTTATTCTTAAAATGGTGATTATTGCTGTGCATAAAATCTTTGTATGAATGTACTATTAGCTCCAGATTTAAAGCCTTAAAATATATTTGATATTTTAATTGATGCTGAGGATCGACACAGTATGTTTATCACATTTTGGGGGGAAAAAAATCATCCTTTTCTTCATCACAGTCACTGAAATTTTGGAGGCCCTACCTAGGAATATGCTATGCCTAAGATGCTGAGAAAGACTTTCATTCTGCTTATCAGATACATCAAATTCCTTCTGCTCTAGAAAAAGGTGCTACAACAGACCTTTTTAAATATAATGCTGATTACTTTATCAGGAAAACGTAGCCTGTTGTGGTACAGAATCCCATCACAGCTTTAGTTCCCTGATGTATTCCAAGGGGATTCACGGGATCTGAAAACAAAAAAAATGGGGTCTCCTTCTTTTTGTACAGTGTCATGTTTGTTTCATAATAAAATAGGTGTAGAGGAGTGGTGCAACTAAAATTGAAAGGGAAGAACGGTGAAATCTAATCACGGATGGAATGTGTGTGTAACATGCTACAGAACAGCTCGGGACCCGCACCCACAGTCACTTGGTGCCTGGGACTTTTCAAATGCGGGTAGTGAGACGCACAGCAGTGCTTGGGCAGCACCAGCTTGCAAATCTGGCTTTTAAAAGTTTGCTTCTTTCTTTGAACTTGGGAGTTTCAGGCTCCCTTTGCTGTTTTAGACATATTTTCTTCTGTTGGACTCCTGTGACAGATATTCCCCCGGCTTGAGTAGCTGCGTTCACTGCCAAATTTCAGCAAAGACCTGGAAGTGTAACACTGGGGTGTGTGTGTCAGAATCCCCTAAGTTTAACAATAAAAGATATTTTACATTTTAGAACAGGACATGCTCTATAGGGACATGAACAAATACTGGATTTCTCAAAACAGAAAGTGAAAAAGGAAATGGTTTGGCTCATTTGGCCAAAGTCCATGGAAGAACATTGTTTATTCCCCTAGGCCTGATGAAGCATTTTGTGCTCATTTGCTTTAGAGTTCCAAACAAAAACTTCAGAACCACCTGGGTATTACTTAAAAAAAAAGAATCTGCATGAGAAATAAGAATTATTTATGGCAGCATTTAATTGAAACTATAAACAAGATTTATTCAGCAGCCTCATAGTCATTTGCTCATTTGCCTTTTTAAGGCTTGCTTTGTATCTGTAAATATCTCAATCTGTTTCTGTGAACCATGAATTTCACACAGCACTTCCAGACTTCTCATAAAGGGCAGCTAAAGAAGCCAAGCATGAATATATTTAAAATATCACTGTGGCTGATTAAGGAAATCTGCAAGTGTGGCAGGGCAGGTATGTTATAAACATGCTGCCTGACACTTAGCATACAGGTGAATGCATTCAAATTCACATTCTGCTGGCATTAAATGGATGAGGGAGCTATTTTGGACCACTTTAACAAACAGTCTGGAACTCTGCATGTTGTACTGATTATTATAATGCTAGTTGTCATAATCATAGCAGCCATTCTTACTTATATTCTGGAATTGATTTTCCCAGTTTCAATTCTTTGCTTTACAGCTTTGTTTACTTTCTACCTTTCTGTGTTGTTTTCTATCCATGTAATGAGAATTGTGATTTTCTTGGTTGGTGTCAGTGTAAATTATTCCAGCAGAAAACTTCATATATAAAGAAAAGTTAGGTGTAGAAGCATATAACCTCAGGCAAGTTACAAGGTGAGATGTAAGGAATTTGCTGTATCTAAAGCAGAAGGAGGAAATATTCTAAGATCCGGTCTACACTTCAAGGCAACTCTAATTTGCGTTTTCTGCACACAGCTAATGCAAGATAGTGTTTTAGCAACCAATGTAACATGGAATGTAATCTGTCTTCCCTTCAATTTAAGATGTTAACACCTCTATTAATAGGGGAGAAAATGAGATGCCATATTGAAATACAAAAAATATGTAATATCTGTATTTTTAATCTCCTGATGTCTCCAAACCCTCCTGCAGTGCTCGACCTGCAGAAAAAACTCATTTATTTTTCTAATTGAAATAAACAGCTCTTGTCATTGCAGACAGATTGTGCTGCCAGAGAGATTGTGCTGGAGCATTTGCCACTTTTTCTAGCAAACTTTGGTTTCATGACACAGGCAAGAGGTAGTTGAAGGTGCCAGCAAGCAAGGAATCAGGGATCTTGGTGCTTACCAGTTTATGGTAGACCTACCTGTTAAGCCCCTTGAACTGAAACCCACAGTTCTCGTGTGGAAGGAGATAGGTAGGAAGGAAGGAACCTCAGATCAAATAACTGAAGGTGTATTTTCCCCCCCCTTTTTCCCTTGGTATTTTAAGAAAGTATAATATTTGTGTATAAATACTTGCTCTCAAAGGATTTGCAGGGTTTGCCAAGATCTGTTTTCCTCTCTTATTCTGGGGGGGGGGAAAAAAGAACCCTAGAATCCTACCTACAATGAGCTTTTCTCTTTCCTCCCAGTTTAGTGTGTCCTTAAGTATCAAACTATTTTCTAGTACAAGAACTAGGAGTCAGAGCAAACTGAGCTAGTGGGAGACACAATCAAAACAAGGAAAAGGAAGTGGGTTTTCACACAGCAGGCAGCAGACAAGGAGCTGCTTGCCAGAGAAAGCTGTGGCAGCAAAAGTTTGTCATATGGATTCAGGAAATGCCTGGAACTGAAAAGACTTGAAGGCTGGAAAGAGAAGTATCTTTTTTTTTTTTTTTAAACATATACTTGCCATATTATTTTTTTTTCTCTGGGTGTCCACATTTGCTTGTGCTGCAGACAGGATGCTGAGCTAGGCAGCCCCTTGGTCTGAGCCTGCACAGCTCTCTGCTGCTCTCGCTGGATTTCACACTTCACACTGTTAGTGTTTCCATGGCTTTTATGGAAACAGAATAACACCCCAGAGGTAGCTGCATGCCAGCATGTGCTGATGTAATCCCTCTGAGATGAAAGGGGCTCTATAAGTAAACATAAAGTCGTGTTCTAACCTAGCACTTTTGATGAGACAGTGAAATGATTTACAGACCAATAATTGTGAATAACTCTCACCCAGCAGTTTTCTTGCAGCTATCCATGCTTCAAGCAAACACGTATTGTTCTCTATAGGTCATAAATTCCCATTGAAATAATAATTGAAACTGATAAGACTCTTACCTGGAAATCTCTGTGTAGACAATAAAAGCTGCCCATTCTCCAGACATAAAGAAAGAGTCATTCAACCTGTCAGAGTTGGGGGAGAAACACAAACAATATGGACAGAGAGGGATTCTGTAGTACTGGATAATCCACCTCCTTGAGGGTTTTTAAAGCACCTCTCTGTGCTCCTTCACTCCCAACTGATTCTTCCAGTGTCAGAAAGAAATGGTCATGAGGTTCAGGCAGAACTTGCTCTCCCAGAGAAGGAAAAACACCTTTCCCTCTCTGCCCCTTTGCTTTATAGTCTGCCTTCAGACCAGAAAAACACTCACTTTGTTGTTCAGGGCAATTCCAGTGCCATTTGATAGCCCTATAGTTGGAGAGAAAGGAGTTACAGCATTGCTCAGAGTCCAGCAGGACCAAGTCTGCAAAACTCTGCTCCCATTCATGGTTATTTCCCACTCACCCAAGTAGTTGTCAACAAAGTACTTTTGTCTTAAATCCCTGTGATTAACTTCACGTACCATATATAGATAAAATGAGGTAATGATTACATGTAACCGGCTTTGCTTTCCTTTCTCTTGCATATAAATAGGGATGAATGCAAACAGACAGAAAATAGGAGTTGTTCTGTCATCTTGAGGTTATGTTGTGGCCCAAAAGTACCCAGGCACCTCTTTGACCACAATCTGCTCTTGGCTTATTAGTGATATTTAATCAACAAGTGTGTTTGCCTGCCAAAGAATGAGCAAACTTTAAGAATAAATTGCTTTTCCATGAAGCAGCATGTGCACTATGCTGTGCCTGCCAGTGGGAACCACACAGCCCATAACAAAAGAACAAGGGAATAACTCATGGTATGGGCAGGTAGGCAGGGGGGTTGCTTGTTTATGTCAGATGTTTCTCTGAAAGGACTGGTCATACAGGAGGACCAAATTCTGCTCTCTTCAAAGGAGCAGGTAGCATTTACAGCCTGCTACTCTTGCTTCTCTGGAGTGGAAGGATGCATCCTGAGGAGGTATTGGAATCTCTAATACTAATCACTAGCTAAAATGCTGAACACTGCATAGAAAGAAGAATAGGTACAAGAAAGATATAGATACATAGAAAAAACAATGTTTACAACAGTGCACCGAAAGAATATGAGAGGTGGAAGAGAAGCAGCTCAAAGTGGTAATAATACTTGGCAACACTTCTGGAGGTTGATGCATGAGGAGCATCTCACTCAATCCATCACAGTAGAACTCTAACAACATGGGGAGAGGTGGGAACCAAGCCCCAAAACTGCAGAAAGGTGGATTGTCTTTGTGCTTGAAGCCAAGAGGAAATTAGTGTAATATTTCCCCATCTGTTCCCCTGTGATTGGAGTTCTTCAAAATGCTTCTCTTTCTTAGTGGGCAGGAAAATACCAGGAAATGTCTAATAATAGCAAGACTTCTGTGCCAAACTCTTCCTAGCCTAGACGTGTTAGTTTTAACAGAGCTCTTATCTCTGCTTTTGTTATTTAACACTGTAATTCTTGAGGGACAAGAAATCTCAGCTGTAGGATTGGGTTCTGTTGCTCTCCACACTATAGGAACAGCCAAGCACAAAATATTTCTCTAACAGATCCCTGATCTGGAGAGAGGGTCAGAAAAAATGAATTGCAAAGTCATTTGAGCACAGTCTGCTTATTTGCATGACCTGATGCCTCTGTGGAAATATCAGAAAAGATATCTGCATTTACTTCTTTTGTCAGGTCATTGCATAGCCCTTGTATCAGAGACCAGAAAATTAACTTCTGAATCCTGGCCCATAGGTCTTTCACTTCTTGTCTCTGATACAGAAAGACAGAGAATTTCATCCACTAATATGAATATTCTCTTTGGTGCTCATTGCAGCTGTTGCAGGAGAGGTTACTTCTTACGGGTGGACAATGATGAGATCTGTTGTATTGTTGCAGGTTTTCTACCAGCATTTAGCTCATATGCCTCTCTCAGGAATAATAAGATGTTAAAAGCTGTGAGGCCAGAAGGATTGTGGATCAAGAATTCTTGCTTTCTTCAGCATGTGAGGACTTTTTCCTACATGCTGCTAGGCTGACTAGAGGCAAAAGGCTAATTTTTGGAAGGCTAATTTATTTAGTTGTGTAAAGTTTCCTGCTTTTACTTTCGTATTTTGACACCAATTTTTCTTTGGTAAGGGTTTCATCTGCTGTTTTCAAACACTACTTATACTTCAAATGCATCAGTGGCTTGAGTAACTTAGTGGAAAAATACCATGACATTGATCAAATTCATGATATATTAAGTGTTGAAATTGGGTGCATTCAGGTATGGCTGGGAAGAAATTGAATACCTCCTATGTTATTAGTTGTAATAGCTTAGTCTCCTGGAATTAAAAAAAAAAAATTAATCTAATTCCCAAACTATCTTTCCTAACCAGTCCTCCTTTAATGCTGTTATTGATTTAGTTCCTAGAGACGATATTCTTTTTTCCTTGAGAGGGGGGGAGGTGGATTTGTTATCCAAAACTGCTTTTGAAATTAAAATGTTGGACAGATCTCATTACATTAGCAGGGAGAGCCGAGAGTTATTTTGTAGAATACACCAAAAATTAGACTTTTTAAATGAAGTAATGTTGATGTTTTATGTATGTTCTCACAGAAGTAATTTTCTGTCTTGATGCCATCCAATGAATCTTGATGTAAAATTTAGGCTCAGTACTCAGGCACCAAAAAGCAAAGCTCTGAGTCTCATGTGTTTTAAATCCTGCCTAGGCCTGGCAGCTGAGAGTAGTGTGCTCTGAGCAGGTGGGGGTGACTGGGGAGGCTCCTCCATCTGATGTGGAACCAGTGAAGTATGTGGGTCCTGACAAAAAGATGCAACAAAATCCAATGTTTCCACACTGGCAAAGTGTGTGTGGGTACCCAGGAGCAGTGTGTCCCAGGAACATCTGTGGGCATGGGTACACTAGTTCCTGACCAGCCATTCCTTATTCTGTCCGACAGCTGCATGTTTTTGTGTCTCTCTCTGTTCAGCTCAAGTAACTACCCACATAGGTATGAGGATTTGTATGCTTGCATTCTCCTATCAGCTCTGCAAGCTTAAATAAGCACTTAAACATGTTCAGGGGCAGAGCAATACCCCCCTGTGTTCTGTTATGGACAGACCAGTGTGTTCGTTTACTGGTGGATTGTTAGTTACTGTCTGTTCGGTGATACTTAGCTCATTTTCTCTCCACAGCAACTTGTGTGTGCTCCTTCACTTACATGAAGCATCGCAGACAACCAGGGAAATGACCTTTTTTAATTGAAAGGGAACCATTTGCTATTCAAGTTCAATAAACCTAAGCTGTCCAAACACCTGCTCTGGTTTGATAGCAGTGAGAATTTTACAAATTCAACAGTAAAGTTAACTCAGCGCTTTTTCTTTTTACCCTTGGTTATAAAACACGTGCTTTGGGGTATTTACTAGTAGAGAGAAGCATGAGGAGCTGAAGCAAATCTGTTCGCATTCAAACCAGGGACAACAATTTCTGAAATTCAGATGGTGTCACCAGGCAGTTGATGGAAATAGGCTTCAATGTTGCAGAAGCAAAGATGTAGGACTAACTCACTACAGCAAGCAAATATGTTTCTGACATGGCAGACCTTAAAGCACGTGATTTAGTGTGTTCCTAAATCAGAATCAAAAGACATAAAATGCCCAAATGTTTCTGATCTTGATTAAGCAAAAAACAAATAGGTTTCTGGTAAGTTGCAGCCCTGATTTCAATGTTTTCTACACAAAAGGCAACGTATAGCATCTGAGTACCTGTCCCTGCACATCATTCTGCAGTAACACTGGTGTTTATTGCAGGGCTTTCTGCAACCAAATGCTCTTAGAGCTGACCATGCTCTGTCATTCTCCTTAAATTAATCCCAGCTGAACTGGTCAAGGCCAATACTATTTCTTGGGAAGCAGCTGACTGAGTTTCTCTTCAGCTTAAGAGGAAAATACATGTCTGCTCTGCAAGTAAACATTTCTTTTCAGCTTGAACTTCAGGATATTATTCTTTTGTTCGAGTTGTGGCACGACCACAATTACTTGGTATCACTGATCAGACAGGCGTGGGTACTTAAAACTTATGAAGGTGAGAAATGTTTATGGAAAAATATGAAAAGGAAACTTTTACAAGAAAATGGAACTGAGTATATCCTGTGTCCTGTGAGTGTATCATGATGTTAAGGAATAATTTGAGTGCAGGTAGCTCAGTGTGTAAGGTGTGGTGCAAACTGCAGATTGAACTACCTGCACTAAATGTATTCCTCAACAGTGAGTGGGGGTTGACTGCAGAGATGAACAGTTTCTGTAGAAAAGCTCATGTTTTCAGAACGGTTCTACTGTTTGTTTGACTGTATCCTATTTCAGAAATTGTGTGTAATCTCTTGGGGAACACAAACTCAAGAGATATTGTCCTATACCATACCATTCTTTGGGAAAATAGCAGCAAAAGTTGTTGGTGAAAACAGATGTTTTGCCAGACAAGGTATTTGGATGTTCCAGGTTTTCATGGACTTATTGCTTATGCCCTTTAGGAACCAATTTATCTGAAGAAGCTGTCTCCCCTGTCTTAATTACATGATATAAACTCAGTGAAGAGAAGCTATTTTTGTTTCGTTGCAAAATAAACTTGTTCAGATCTATCTTTTTATCAAAGGCAAGTTGGTAAACAAGTGCTGACAGCTTCCAACCAATTTCTATTTCTTGTTATCTAACAGGTATTATTTAACTGAGATGGAAAAACACTTCTAAGAGGGAGGTACTTCAAATGTAAAAGAATGTTTGGAGCTTATATTGGAGATTTAGTCATTTCTGCTCTTTGTGTTTCAGTACTTTCTATTTGTTGAGCTATGCAAAGTTTAAAAAAATTTGCTGTTGAGTTTTGCAATGCTGATGCTTATGAATCAGCAGTGGTTTTTGTGCTGTACACTCAAGTGGCAAAAAGACTGCCTGTAGTGAGGTCTGCAAGAGCTGAACTTATGGTTAATGGCACTTGCAACTCAATCAGGATTGTGGATGAAATTACAAAAGTATGGTAATGCTACACGCAGATGCTTTAGTGTGGAGATGTGGTGTTAGAAGCCAGCACATCAAACAGCATTTTCTCATCTAATGTTGAAAGCACTGGAAAACCAACCCTTAGCAGGAGGGTGGAAAGTTGGGAATAAATGCTATGGTGTGGTGCTTTGCATTCCTGAGGCAGGAGAGAATTTTCATGAAAAAGCTGGCATGTCTTGATTTTTTTGAAAAATGGACTTCCTTAAATTTCATGACCCTGAAACTCCAAGTATGAACATAGATAGCGCTTCACTGTGTTTTTATAGCAATTCACGAGGGAAGCATCTGTCTTCTAAGACATTCTCATCTTCTACCCTGTGGTCATTATTAAGTGGCACTTTATGGAGTGTGATGGTGACTTGGGAAGTTTGCTTGGAGGCTGTCACAGATGGGGTCTTGCAGGCTTCGCCTTCTGTTACCTGCCCAGTAGCGAGACTGTGAGAGGATCAAGAAGAATTTATCCCCCCTGCACCTGGTGGTGCAGAAGGAAGGACTGGAGGTGGCTGCTGCCTTGTGCAGGATGCTGGCTGGGTTGAGAGGATAGATGCAAGAGAATGTACAGCCAAATGAAAATAAGTATTTTGAATCTCTGAATTTTTATGGCAATAGGATTACGACAGACTGCATAGAAGGATGAGGCAGGAATGGGAGTAAAGGGAACAGGGGAGGATGATGAAGAGCTGAAGACAGGCAAGAAAGCTGACCTGGAGGAGACCGAAACAGAGATGCTGGAACAACCAGGGAAAGGTTCAACCAAAACTACTTACTTACAGGTATTCCCTAATACCTTCCTGGTTATGCAGGGATTTTTTTAGTGTTGTTGTTTGCTTGGTTTTTTGTTTAGCTTTGTTTTCTCCCCACAGAAGCTGAGTTGGCTTTGGCTTCCTGTCTGGTCAGTGGTGTCTAATGCTCCCACACATCCCCAGGCACAGACCATGTCCTGCCCCTTTACCAGTGTTGTAGCAGCCCTTGTTTAACTGCCTGTTGGAGTGAAACCACTGGTTGCAAAATTGCAGCTGGGAATTAGGGTCACATTTGAAAAGAGAGAAAAGATATGTGGGATTCTGTCACTTTAAAACATGTAAATGTTACTTAAAATTCTCATATCAAAGTAATCAGATTGCAACAGAGGGTCAAAACAGTCTTCAGCTCTGTATATCTGCTTTATTTTGATTATAAATATTTTTTAATAGTCAATCCAGAGCAAAACCCTGCCCAATCCAGATAACCGTTCTTTAGCTATCTTCTTAGAAACAGACCCCTAAAAACATGATATTTTTGCTGATGTTTGCTGATGTCTTCTCTTAAGAAATCAAATTCACTAATGATTTTCTCATCTATCAGAGCCAAATTTCAGCATCAGAAATATTATTATTGTCTCTGTCAATATTACTAGGTCAAGAAAGAAGTTATTCTTTTTATCTTGGCTCTTTCATTTGGGATATAAATGTAAAATGGGGCATCAGGGGTTTTTTTTCAGATTGTAAAATCTTTGGCTCTGATGATTCAAAAATACACTGTTATAATGTTGTATCTGTCTCAAAGGATTTGAAATTATACATTGAGGTCAGATTTCAGTACTTAGTGAAACTTAATTTTCGTTTTCTGTAAACATCAGTAGTGTTTCTTCGAATAAAGTTGCAACCTAAATGTACTTGCTGTAATTTGCCATCTAGTCCATTTATGCCAATAGGGCAACTTAAATTCTTCCTTCTTTAGTTTGCAAATGTGTGCCTCATTGAGATTTTTCTTATCACAAATGTGTTTAGATCTTGATTTGATCAGGATAGGCATCAACAATTACAGTCTTAATCTTGCAATCTAGTGTCCTTAATGGAGATAAGTAGTGTTATCTGTGTTGCTGTTTAAGATATGTTATTTCCTCCCTGTGAGAGGAGAAAGTGTTTTGTTTAGGCTTCTTTTTCAAATCCAGATGTAGTTGGGGTGAGAATGCGAGCATGGAGCTACATGGGACACTCCAGGTTGCTTTGATACACAGCATCCTTGTGCCCAACTCAATGCCCTTTTCTTCCTGGTCTAGTTGCCTTACACTTTATGTAACTAAATGCCATTTAGGCTCTGCTCTGTTTCTCAGGGTCTTCACAAGGATCTAAACCATTGCAGAGGGTAAAAGAAACCGTATAAATAACATCTCACATTTCACAGTCATTTTTTGTGTGTATTACTGAGTCAACAAGAAGGAGAATGCTCCAACAAACACATGGGGAAGCCACTCCATCCAAACTATATGTGCACAGGCACAAAGGAAGGCAAGCACACCCATGGGAGGAAAACAAACTTCATCCTTGGTGGAAACAGCAGATGAGATGGCTTTGTAGGCAAATGGGACTTAGCGTGGCCATGTACTTTTAACAACCTCTGAAGAACCCTAGGAGCTGTAATGTTTGGAAAGAGACTGAAAGGTGTAATACATAAAATGTTAATGATAAAAGGGGAGCAGGTGTTTTTTTCTCTCTTCATAATTCATAATTAATGTTTTCAAGGCCGGAGAGCATAAGGGGTTTTGTTTGGTTTTTTCCCCTCTTTATAACTTGGGGAATTTTAGAGCACAGTAAACAATGGGTTTTCCATTCCAGTGAATAAGCTGGGCTGGGCTCTCAAGCTGTAGCTTTTAGCCCATTAGATTGGAGTCTGCTGGAGTGATGGATGCTGCAACCACCATTCAGTTGGCAGTCTGGTGTGCCTCCATGCTTAATTAGTCAGTGAAATCAGCTTGAAAGGCAGCAGTTGCCTTGACAGAAGCACTGAGAGAGGTTAGTTGTCATGTGTTGGGGTTTTCATGCAGTAAATGTTTGGCTCCCAGGGGATGACAGTTGGCTGGAGCCTGAAGCAGAGGAGTTAGAAGGAAGGGTGAGCATTTATCCAAGAGGTGTGGGAAATGCCTTGCAGTAAAGGGCAGACAGGATTTGATTCTGTTGGCACAAGCCTACTAACCATAGGGCGGGCAGTATGTCAAGAGCATATAAGAGCTGGGCAAATCGAACTCTGGCCTTGTGCTCTGAGCAGCTGAGTGCCCATCTTGCCTCAGCACACAAAGTAGATATGAGATAGCATATGTAATTGCATAAGATGATGATTTTAAATATTCTTAGTACAGCTCGTGGTGCTGTACCCTCTGGTGCTGGTAGTTTGGCTACACTGGGAACGGGATCAAATCATGCATTGTTTAGAGAAGGCTGTAGCCTGTGCTCTCCTACTCCTTGGCTGTTTTATCAGGAAAGACTGGTCTGTCCCAGCCTCTGTAAGTTGAATATTGGCTCTGATAACAAGAATCTATGCTAACAGTGTGCTTTCCTTACAAATAAGGCAAATTGTGTTCTGAGCTGCATTACTCAAGCAGAGCAGGGGAGGTGTTTATCCACACCTGTTTGGCCCTGGTCAGGCAGGAGCTAGGATGCCAGATCCAATTCTAAGAAGGCAATTCCTCACTAGCTGCCCTGGCTGTGACTGCAGGAACTCTGCTTTTATGTGCTTTGCAGTGGTCATGGCTGCTTGCACTGGGCTGGAACAGCATGAGGTTGGTTTGCAGGTTATCTAAAGAGCTCTGTTTCCTGGTTAGCTGTTTGTTGGGGGTTTTTTGGATCTTCATTTCTTACCTGTCTCCATCTCAAGTGTCCCATAGGTACTTTCATCTAGGCCCACAGGGCTAAAGCTCAGCTGGTGTACATTGTTGCATCTGGTTTTGGTTAAAAAGACTTCCTGGGTCCAGACCCTATGGAGTCCTTGCTCCTAGATACTAGGTGGCAGAAGGCACATCTGCAGTATAAGTAAGGCAACAGATATAACAACGACACTAATTAAAGCAACTCTTCCAATGATGTCTCTCTAAATTGCACTCTTGGGTAACTGACTCTTCATTGTTATTATACTTTTTCCATAGCATCTTCTCAAATAGAGGACGTCCTTCTGCTTATATTTTTTAAGAATAATATTCTTGTGTATTGGCAGAAATGGTTTTTGTCCATGTTCTGATGAAAAGTCACCTATTACTAAAGTCCATTAAAGAGGCTGGAGCTTATAAGCCCACCAGACAGGGAGAAATCTTTGGGAAGCAGCAAAGGGGCTGTAAGGCAGTTTCCCAAATGAAAGGACTTAAGAAACACCTACAAGGAGAGTGGGAGAAGCACTGGGTGATGTGAGGAGATGAGCATTACTAACCAGAGAGTCCCTACCTGGGAAAAATGCCTGCTACCCATGTCTGAAGAGCATTGCTCCTTCTCTGTCATTCCCCATTTTCTGTCCTAGATGTACATTCTGTGTAATGTGAAAACCTCATACCCAGTGGGGTTTTGTTGTTGTATTTCGGGTTTTGTTGTCTTAATTTTTTTTTTAACTTAATGACATCTAAAGACATTTAAACTTCACATGAGTTGGAATTGCTAGGACTAAGAATCAAACCAAGGGTGTAAAAGTAAGGAACCAGGAAACTTGGGAGTTATTCTAGTTTTGGTAAAATTCAGCTCTAACTATAGTGATTCAGGTGATCTAAATACCTCCAGTAGCATGAGCAGATCCATAGGGGAACATCTAAGAAGTGGTGCTGACTGCCTGTAGACTAAGTGACTCAGGTACTTTTTGGCTTTTATTTTCAATGTGCTTATGCTGGTGAGGTGAGGAGCATCCTGTGTTCATCAACCTCACCAGGAGTTTGGGATGCTCAGCAGCTGTTGGACTGGTCTCCAACAGTATCTTCATACACCAGAGCATGACTGCTTTGTAAGAGCAGCTTGCCTATGTGTTGTTGTGAGTGACTGTGGGGAGACTAGTGGGTTATGACTGAACTAACAAAGCTTCTGTCTTTTAAGTTCTTTGTCTTGACCCTTCCAAGTATTTTATCAGGTCCTTAAATAAGCTAAGTATCCCTGACATGGTACTAGTCCCAAGTGTCCCTTTCCAACAAAGTTTTGCTGCGTTGTAAGGACACTTCAGCTGCTTGCTTGCTTCAAGCAGTTCACAGACGTGCTATTAAGAACATTATGTTGAAACATTAAGCAAAAACATCTTCAGCTAAGGCAAGCTCCTAAGTTCTTCAGGATTTAAAGGAAATTTTACTAATTTGTACTAGAAACACTCAAGTGAAGGCAGAGAGCTTGACACCTTATGTCAGAAAGCATCTGAATAACACCACATACGTGAAAGGAGCTGAAAGCCTGTGTATACAGCACACTGTTTTAAAACAAGGAAGATGGCTTGTGGCAATGCTAAGAAAAGCTGTGAAACTGTCACAGGCAACAAAAGATGGTCAGGCAATGGACTTCCTTGAACATGTGCCTTGTAAGGGCTGCTGGAAGTGAGAGCTATAAAGCCTCACCAGTCTGTGGTAGCTTGAGTAAATTTTGCTTGCTCCTAATGCAGAAGGTGGCCTTGTCATGGTCATAAAGGTTAACACAGGCAGTTCACAGTGAATCAGCAAAACAACTGCTAACAGAGGAACAGAAAAATTATCCAAGCTAGCAGGGGAGGCAATTCCTTTACAGAATACTTGATAGGGTGAACCCTTGTGCAGGCAACAGGAACAATCTGCAGACAGACACCAGGTTTACAAACAGACTTTGATAACTTCAAAATTGTAAATTTCCAGCACTGTGGTTCTGCTAAATCAGCTCCTGGATGAAAACCAATCTGTATCTCCTACGCCCAAAACGATCTGTGTAATGTTCTTTGCTCACAGTAGAAGCTTCCTGAAAGTAAGGCTTTGGACTAAAACTAGCACCTTCACATCTCTTTTTCACAAATTTGACTCATAATCTTTTGTACATGGATGTTGCAGACTACAGCCTCTGAGTGTTGTTACCCTTTGTCTTTGTAAAACTTTTAAGCACAAACAACAGTCACTGTAAAGAACTTGTCTTCCCTGAAAAGGCCTTTAGCTTTGCCTTGGTTGTGGCTTGGAGGGGTTCACAGAAACAGTCCTCTCCTGCCCCATATCTAATAATAATCTTTTTTTTTTCTCACTATCCAATAATTTTTCCACCATCTGTGCAATAGAAATGCTGAACTCCCATAAAGGGTGCTTTACCATAGAACCAGAAAAAAAAGTGGTTTTTGCTTTCTAGTGGAGTAGCCAAAAGCCACTGAGGGCTGCCACCCTGCATGGCAGTACAGAGGGCTAAGGGTGAGAGAAGCTCTGAAAAAGCAGTAGGCAAACTATTACATTTTAGAGCATTCATTAATTTGATTTCCTTTGCTATTATTTAATGAAAATTCAGAAATGAGACAGTATGGTTTGACAGGTATGTTGCTCTGTGTGCTGTGCTCCTAAAACATGTAAAAGGCAAAGACTTTCCAGCTTTCATCTTGACTTTTGGCAGAGAGTAATTCAGAGAGGAGTATGTTTTGATGGACTTGAAAACTAATGTTAGATGGAATTACAAAATCCAAGAAAAGTCTTGGATAGCATGATGGAGTGGGAACAAGGAGATTTTGGCAAAAGTGTACATTTTGTTCATGCATGCCTTAAGCAGGGGCACAGAAGCCACCAAACACCTTTGATGCAGTGTTTATTCAAAAGCAAAGCTGACATGAACACTGGTAACAGTTGTCCTGTGGTTTGAAATGGTCACTTCATATTTACATATATAGTAAGTTTGGGCATGTTTGTTTGGTTTGGGTTGTTTTTTTGAGGGGGGGCAAAGGGGGAATTTACATATATGTCTAAGTAAGGAAAACTATCTGACTTGGGTGGTTTTGTTTCAGTTTTGTTTTGGTTTGGTTTTTTCTGTGAATCATTTTCAGTATGATAAACAAAGGCCTAGGGATGAAATTACAAAAAAATACCCTGGCTTTTGGACTTCAGATTATGAGGTGAAAACAAGCACTTCAGAAAGTTTGGAAATAATATGACTTTCTTAGTTGAAATTCACTTTTATTTTGCTGTAAGGTGCAAGACTTGATAATAGCAATTAAGAATCTTTATCAGAGGGGGGCATGCAGAAATATCCAGGAGGAAGCTACACCTTAATGTGCTCAAAGACAAAAAGAAATTCCACTTTGCTTTAATAATGAAGGACTGTACCTCAGTAATCCCAGCTGTTAGCCCAGCCTCTAAAAGGAGGCAAATATCGCCATCTTGAGGTTACTGTGCTGTATGGAAAAGTAAGGAAAGGCAAGAAATATTCAGCTACAGCGAATTAAAAATAAAATATTTTCAGTTCTGCTTGAAAGGCTCTGATGGAACACAAAAAACAAAGTTACAGCAATAGAGATAACCTGATTTCTCTGTAGCTGTACCCTTTTCTTCTAAAGAAGAAAAACATTGATGAATAGCATTTGTCAGGCTGTCAGAATCCTTTTGAAATAGTAAGTGTTCTTTTGTTTAAAAGGAAAAAAGTCCAAGTGATATTTTAGACATATTTCTTAATTTTAAGACAGCCTAACTACCACTTGTGCCTTCGTCTAAAAATGCTGCATTCATTTTCACAGGTATAGCACCACAGTAGATTCAGGTTCTTAGCAATTCATGTCATTTTGTGTGTTTTGACTGTATAAAAGGATTCTTTTTTGAAAGCTGTAACTGTGTGTAAATTCTACTATGTCAAGAGCCAAACACACCTAAAAATTTGTTGTGATTCTACTTTTATCACCCTGACACTGGTGTAATATATGCACTGAGAGGTTGTTTACTGAAGGTCTAAGCTGCAGGGATAGAGGGGTGTATTCTGACACATATATGCCTGTTCCTAATTCTTTAGGTGATTGAATCAAATTATTTGAGATCTAGGAGGCCAAATTGAAAAAAATGTTGAATAATTTCAGCACAATATTTGCTGGATTGAAGTCCAACGGGATTTCACAATACTTCAAAGGCAAGCTTTAAGTGCTTGCTTCCAGACGAAACTAAAAGATCACCCGGGAGCAATTTTATAACTCCTTCTGATGTTCTTGACCTGGTCACTGGCTTTCTGATTAACTCTGAACCTGTTGCTGAGTGCCTGTGTTCTAGCTTCTTTGCCCATAAAAGAGGTGATTTGCTACCAGAAATGCATAAACGAGGTGACATACATAGTATGTGGTGAATACCCTCAGAAAAATGGCTTTGCTGGGTAGACACTAATAACAGCAATTGGGAGGACATTCAGAACAGCTGGGGAAGGCAGGGTGGATCCTCCTCGTTCTGGGCTGGCTCTCTGAGAGGCCTCTCTGCCGGTCTCTGAATGTAGAATAAAACTCCTATTCCTGCCTTCTGGCAAAACAGGAAGTCCTGAGCTCTGCCTTTGTAGTTGAAAAGATTTCTAGTGCAGAGGTGTTTTACTCCTGACAAAAGATAGATGGAATTACATCTTGTTTGCAAAAGTAAGACACTGGCCTTGTGAGAGCATCAACAGGAGGGGAGGAAGGGAGCATGCAGTGCTATTGGTACTCATTCCAAGCCACTGGCTTTGCATTTTTTCTTCTTCTTGCCAAATTATAGATCAAAGTACAGCCCTGAATATCTGTGTCAGGGAAAAGCACTCAGATAACTTCTACTTAATTATGTTACGGCCCGTTACTGCATTAAAACATAATTGTCAATTTCATTAGAGTTAATTGTTGCAATTTTAATGTCACTCTCAAAGTGAAGTATCCTGGCTGTAAGAAGCAGCACATCATCTTCATTTGTGTAATGGCCCATGTGTTACTACATGCCCGAGATCAAGACTTGGCTGACTTTGTGAAAGACAGATTTGATTTTAACAACAAACGATTGGGTTTGGCGCAGCAATGACTGAATGATACTCTGAATCTCTTCAGGCAAGAGGTCTGAATGGCTCTCCAGGGCTAATGTCTGATTGTGGTAAAGCTTAGATACCTGTGGTTCTTTTTGTACTGCTGTCTCATTGGGGTTTTTTGTTTGGTTTTTTTTTTTTTTTTTTTTTTTTGGTTGGTTGGTTTTAATTTTTTTTAAAAGGGAGCCATTTAGCTGCTCTGATGTGGTATTAAACACTTAGGCAAGCTGCTCCCAAATCTTTCCATGGATTGCCTCAGTTCTGTCTTCCTGGAGGATGTGTTGGGGCCACTTTGTTTTTGGATAGTGCCTCATGTGAGCAGGAGGTGCACTCTCTGAAGTGTCTTCCACCAAAAGCTGGCTCATCCTGTAGAATATGCAGTGATTTGCTGCTTTGGATCAGTATGGGGTTTTGAATGATTAAAACCAAGCCATGGTAGAAATGAAAGCATGTATAACTTAGACAGGCCAGTTTATTATATTATATAACCTTATAATTATTTTTAGCATTGTTGACTCTCTACAAAAGACAGAATAATTAGATGATATCTTTATTAAAGTATAATGTACTAGTACTTCAGCTTCTGAACTGGGAGAGGAAAAGATGCTAAATATGATTTAGGAGGTACTTAAAATTGTATAGCAAAGCTGCTCTTAGGGAAAGCTGTGATAAAACAGTCACTTAAGGATAAAATTAACTGTTTTATCTCAATAAAGCCCAGGATTTACTCTTCTAATGGCTTTTAGTGTCCATTTCCTTCTCAGCTAGGCAGAGAGACAATAGAGTGTGACTGGAAAATCTGAATTGAAAGAATCAGCAGATGTTATTGGGAAGATGCAACTAAGTTTACCTAACTTATTTTCCTTTTTCTTTTTTTTTTTTAACCTTTTCCTTGTTACCTTCTTTGGGCATGTATTGCTGAGGTGTTTGCTCTTTGGTGAGGTCCCAGTAAGAATGGTGGTGGACAGTTCCTGTGTGAGAGGGAGGGAACCTGCTGCATGTCTGCATCCCCAGGGGAGCATCTCCCAGGCTTTAGTGGACACCCAGACAGCGAGTTTTCCTGCAATGCTATTTGTTTCTCTAATAATTTCAGATTTATTCAGGATTTTAATAGAGAGTATCCCTTTGAAGGGCCCGTGGTGGCACTGAACCAATGCTCACTGCTGTGGCCAACATCTGACACCTCAGTGAAGTGGCTGTCCTGGCTGGGTGGCATCATGCAGAGCTTGTATCCCTCATGACCAAGGCCAGGTTCATACAATGCTCCTAGTTCTGAGTGTTTCCAGGCCTAATTCAATCAGAGGTCAACTGACTGTGTTTGTTCAACACCAGCTCTGCTAACTCTTTCTGAACAACACTTATACCTCGATGGAGTTGCAGCTTCCTGCAGCCTTTACCAGCTGGTCTGTGTTGTGAAAGCCATGCATTGGCCAGCAGTAAATGCTTATGGAAGGGTGTGAGAGCGAGGCAGCATCATTTAACCTGGGCAGGGAAGACTTGTGTTTTGCAGTTCAGAAACCTTAGGTTACCTGGGCTGTTGGTGACTGATGGGTGTATTTTATTATTGTTCACAGCAGTGGATAACTGGGAGTAAAGCCTTGTTGTACTGCACAAAGTTTTTCTTTGAAATAACCAGTTTGAAGACAACAGCTAAAAATAGGGAAAGAAACATAATATTGCAAAGAAAATGCAGCTCCTGTGGGGTGGGATATCACTGGCTAACTAGCAAGCCTTGCAGATCCTTCCTGCAAGCCTAGGTGCTTGCTGCATTGCTGACTTCAAATTAAACCAAGCACCAGACCAAAGTTGTTTTTTTATGTCGTTCCTTTGTCAAAAGGCTGAATTAAGACAGCACAGTTTAGCAGAGGTAGGAGGTGGCCTTTCAGATGGAGTCCTGGCTTGTAGCCAGCCAAACTCCTGATGTCTGTACAGCCCAGGAGCCAGAGAGGTAAAGTGAGGAGGTGCCTTGAGCCGTGATGAGTTGACTCAGAAAGTCAGCTCTAGTTACAGAGAGGCAAAGTTGCCTCCTTTTGGGAAGTGGGGAAGTCTGTAAATGCCTTCCAGATCAGGAATCAGCAGTGGAGTGACAAATCACCTCTGTAATTGGCAGCAATTGTCATCGTCCCCATCAGCCCACACCTAACCAGCCGTAGGTTTTGCAGCACCTATTTGCATTCCGAGGTTTCCTTCAGTCAGAGTGTCACTCACTCCCGAGACTGCTCTACCAGCAGCTATGTGATGCCTGGCAATGCCAGTGCAAGAAAGAAAATGACATTTTGAGAAAGGTGTCATTTCTTTTTCAACACTGCAAAACATCCACCCATCTGTCACAAACACGTCTTCTTTCCTGGCACCCCAGCATCTCTGTATCAGTCACACACAGAGTACAGCTCAGCACAGAGGAATTTACCAAGTTAATGTTATCACTCCTGTGCCAGTTCGCATTAGACGGGAGTGCTAGAACCACCTTCCTTTCACCACTTACCATCAGGTTTGGGTTTTTATTTCAAGTTTGTCCTAGAGAAAAGAGCTGTAGAAAACACAAGTGGTGAGATAGGATTGAAGTGTCTCTGGAAGACCAAGCTGTCTTGCAGACAGACTGAACATCTATATCCTGAAGGAAACCCCCTCTCAGATCACAGAATCAGAGGTGGAACGCTTAAAGCCATGCACAGCAGATTGCTCTCCATATTCTCCCACAGATTCTTTTAGTTTGAGACTCAGCCCAGTATCTTTGGTCTGTATTAGAAGATGTTCACCCCTTACAGAGAATAACACGTGATTTGCCTGAGAAGCTGTCACGCTAATAGCAAACCAAGCAATCTTCATCCTGCTGATTCTGGAAATCTTGTTCAGCCTGGTAAAATACTAGTCGCAGTGTTGATTAACATCTTGGGGCCTGATCTGTGTTTTTCAGTGTCACTCTGTGCCACTGTGAAAAGCATTCAGTTAACAGTTGGTGGAATACACTCTGTGACTGTAATGAAATATCAGTTACAGGGTAATTAATAACATGCTGCCAAGTTCTTTCTGCATGAAAATACAGTCCCAGGTGTGTCTATGTTACCAGAAATACTTTCAATTCAGATTGACTTGAAATTTTGGTTCATTAAGCTGTTAGTAACTCTCAACAACTATAAAAAGGAGAAATGCTGATGATTAGTAGCATCAGAAACTGCAGGTATGTTTGCATTTGGCTCTGTGAACCAGACCAGAGCTGGCTGTAACTTTAGGTTTGTTTTTAAATGTTTGTTTACTTATTACATAATGACATATTGATCTTTTATAAAATTAATTTTATAAAGTCCCACCATTGCATCAAACCATGCTAGAAAATGAACATTTAGGGCATCATCAAATACACAGAAGTCTGAAATGGAGCAATCTAATTTAACAGAGAATATTACACATTTTGTATGTAAATTGGTATTTTTAAAGTTACCCAGAGCAATTCCATTGTTAACAGATTTATTTATTTAAGAAAAGCTTCATTTAAAAAAGTATAAAGAATACGTGGTGCACATACTTTACTGTAAAGATGATCAACTTGCTGATTCATCTGTGAATTATTTAATTAGTTCAGAGGCTTCTACATTTTTCACCCAGCCCCTTATTGTCGCCTTCAGAAATACCTCATTCGTTGAGACAAGAATTTTGTGCTTTGTCAGGTATTTATATATGTGTCTGGGGTATCTGTGTATCACCACTGAGTTAGAAATCAGCCATAACAGTCCTGGAGAAAATTCATTCTCCTTGTGTCTCACTCAGTCACCTTGAGTGCCAACTTCTAGAAGTGGGAATGCATTTTTCATTCTGAGAGTGCTGTTATTTTGTCAGTGAGAGAAGACAAAAACCGGGATTAGTAAAGCACACACAAGGCTTATCTGGCAGTTCAGTGTATGCATTTTAGGTTTGGAGGACTATGAAATATGGGACAAAATCAGGTAATTTTTAAGCCTTTGCAAACTTGTGGTTTTTTGGAGCATCTGTATTTATCTGTAAAAAAAGGCACATGGTGTTATCTGACCACTCCCTGAGAAGAGACAAAAATGAAACACCAACCCTCAGTGAAGAAATGACTGACACAGGGAGCAGTTTTCCAGTCACTGGCATAAAAAAAACCTTTGAATTTAATAATTTTAAAATAAGATATTTATATATTTGACTGCAAAAGATGGAGGGCCCTGCTGTGGGCTGCTGGTCAGAAGGTGTACTGATGGGAAGAAGTGAACAACACAAAAGGTACAGTAGCAAACACTAAATGGAGAATTCAATCTCCATGTACCAGTGCTTGGCTGTCACAGCAATGTGTGCTTACCAAGCAGGCTAGAATGTGTAAACACCATACTCAGAATTTGCTACTTTTGTAGTAATGGGCCTGTTACCAAACTGCCAATCAAAACCTATTTGCTTCTAAGAAAAGTGTGAACACAGCTTTTCTGCAATGGAAACTCCATTATCCATCACCTGGATATGTTACCCAAACAATGCAACATCCTTCAAATGTCCTGAATCCTTTTATATGTATATTTTACTTTCAACTAAATCATTACAAAAAATTTCTAGTCATCTCTGCTAGCAAAGCATAATTCTTTTTAACTTAGAGGATAGGATGCAGCACTCTCACTGCCTGAGAATATCTTTAAAGATACAGAAAATGCTTTACACAAGGTTAGCAAGTGCAGCTTTTAACGAACTGTCTGAGTGAGAAACAGAGAGATTGATTGTTCGAGTTGATGTTAAGTAAGTACCTGTCAGGTGGAAAGCTGATGGTTTGGGAGGGGGTGGTTATTTGTCAGGGATCTGCACTGGAAATATGTAGAAAATGCTGATTGTTATAAAAAACAACATCAAAGGACAGAGGAGGCTGGTTCAGGGAAAAGATGTAATGCTATATGAGTTCCCATATTCTATTTCCAAGTCTGTGCTCCAGGCTGAAGAAGACGCACAGCAGGGCAACAGGGACATCAGACAACCTGACCTTTCCTAGACATTAACCCACTTTACCTTTGGCACTGAGCTAGTGCTAATGGTTTCCTTACCCTCTCTTAGGCTGGATGAATATGGACTATTGAGGCTGCCACAGTGGCAAGGATCAGGAACTTGGTTTTGTACCTTTTTATAACATCCTCAGAAAGGAGCTGGTGCAGTGCTGTGTGCTGAGAGGGTGTGTGTTAGCAGGCAGGATCCCTTCAATGGAAGGGTGCAAGGACCATCCCAAAATGTTACACTGGCAAACTTTCAAACCTCCAGCCAAGGCCAGAGGTCCACAGAAGAATGTGCTGGGTTATACAGTGGTGAGTCTTCTTGGGAAGGTAAATGGAGAAGTAAATCTCTCATCTTGTTGTCCTGCACAGTGTCCGAATAGACCAAGCAATTTTGGTACTCTGAAATAAGATATAGAAGGAAATGACCCTCTATTAATGACCCAGACACAACTAAGGCATAGCTATGGATAATTTTCTGCTACAAATAAACCTGATGCCTCATCCTATTTGATAAAGCAAGCTTGTGGTCCTCAGATTTAAATACTTCTGAAGGTTGGCCACACAGACTTCCTCTGATTTTTCCCTTCCAGTTGGTCTGGAAGTACAATGCTGCTTTTGAAAAAACTACGTGATTTAGTTCCCTCATGTTCATCCAAAAACATTGAAAGACTATTTTTTAATAGAATTAAGTTTTTAATTTAAATTTTGGAGGAAGGACAAGCTTATTTTGAGAACTTTAATTTACTCCTGCTTAAGCAACTTGCAGGATAATCCAGATGCTAAATGTACAACTTAATTCAATAATGGCCTCTCTTGGATGAGTACTGAAGGGATGTTTTAAAAGCCTTACTTTCCTTTTCTAATTTCATCTGAACTTCAAATGGGATGGAGCCAGGAAGGGTATGTGAGGCAGGAAGACTGTCACAGACAGAAGGATCTCTGTCAATAAAAGAGAAGTGAAAAGGGATTCCACCAGGCAAGGAAAAGGGAAGGTATTCTATGGGAAGAAAGAACTTTATATGTTGATTCAGAGAGCAGCATATGAGAAGGAAGGTAAAAATTCTCTACAAACAATCTAGAACTAGAAGAACTGTGCCAAACAGAGAAGTGAGTTCAAGGATCAAGTGTGGTTATTAGGAAGTATCAGTAAAGAAGACGATTTGACTAACGTTCAAACGTGGTGATTAAAGCTAATGAGAAGAGTAATATGACCAGGAAAAATAAAGGTGGAGAATGACATGAAATTTATAGTGCCTTATTGCTGTTCAAGTTGTGTTGCTGAGACTGTTACCCATTTCCCATAAACTGGAAAACAGTGGAAATTGATTGTTCTCTTGGTTATTTATTTTTGTCACTAGTGGCTTGAAAAGACTTTAAAAGTCAGAAAATAGGGACAAAACTGTTTATTCAGCTTGTCTGGGTTAAAAAAATCTATTTTCATTCAGTTTCTGTGCCTCTCTTCAAAGTTGTCTTTATCTTTTCAAGTATATTAAAAATTGTTTTCCGTAAACACTTTTCATTGCTTCTGGTGACAGCTTTCAGCATTTTCTCACACACAACCTTAACTAAGGAATCCCAAAGCAATCCTAAATACACATATATCAGAAAAGAATGTTTCTATTCAAAGAAATGAGGCAAATGCGTTCGCTTCCTATGAAATACCACACTGCAGGTTCTTTTAAATCTTTTGTTGGAAAGGTCTCATTTAAATTTCTACTCCTGCTGCCTGTATTTTCATTTAACCTGATTGTTTGATGTTTGCCACAGCAAGCAGCTGTGCCAGTACCAAGGGAATGGTGCCAAGAGGGCAGAACTGAGCAGCCCAGGGGTATGAATGTGAGACTGTCCATGCTGAGTCTCGGCATCCAGGCTCCACCTCCGCCTTGCTCCTGCTGTGTGCCATGGGAAATGCTGCTGCCATGCTCTCTCTGACAGCCCGGCCCTCGGCACAGCCTAAGGTAGCCAGTGTGTGTGTGGTGCTAATGGAGCCTCTGAGGTCCAGCCACATCCTGGGGGTTTTGGGCCACATCCTCGGGCCTCACCCATCAAGTGGCTAGGGGTGGTGGAGAAGGCAGAGCTGTCCTCTGATGAGGTCAGGCTGTCTCTACAGTATCTGAGTTTCTGATGGCACCAGAGACACCAAAATTTTAGTGTACTGCCAAGGTGTTTTTTCCGCTTCTTAATGGATGCCTAATATACAAGTTGTGGTTCTATCAATGCCAGTTAACTGATAGTAGATTAGGTTGTCTTACCCAACACAGTGGCAAATTCTCTGTCTGGACACTCCACAGAATTTTTCCTCAAGACAAGTTATTACATTTGTATGTAGAAGCCAGCTGTTAATCCTAGTCTAGGTGTAGATGCTACAATGGTGGATAAATGATTAAAACCTAAACATGTTGTTCAACTTGTGTCAAAAATAGAGTGGCCGGTTGGACAAGGGCAGTGATTGTCCCCCTGTATTCGGCACTCGTGAGGTCACACCTAAGAGTGCTGTGTCCAGTTCTGGGCCCCTCGTTGCAAGAAAGACATTGAGGTGCTGGATTGTGTCCAGAAAAAGGGAAATGGAGCTGGTGAAGAGTCTGGAGCACAAGTCCTATGAGGAGAGGCTGAGTGAGTTTGTTTAGCCTGGAGAAAAGGAGGGTCAGGGCTGACCTTACCACTCTCTAAAACTGCCTGAAAGGAGGTCAGCCCCTTCTCCCAGGCAACTAGCAACAGGATCAGAGAACATTAGCCTCAAGCTGTGCCAGGAGAGGTTCAAGTTGAGCATCAGGAAGAATGTCTTCATGGAAACTGTAGCTAAGCATTAGAACAGCGTGCCCAGGGAACTGGTGGAGTCACCAATCCCTGTAAGTGTTCAAGAAACAATTGGACGTGGCACTTAGTGTTATGGTTTAGTTTTAGGTTGTATTTAGGCAAAGGTTGGACTCGATGACCTTGCATGTCTTTTCCAACCTAAATGATTCTGTGTTTAAACGCCACAGCTTTGGTTTAGACACTGTAGTCAATTTGAGTAGGGCCACATTAAGAGTTCCTTTAGTCCATTCTAACAATGAAGAAAATTTGGAGCTGATTGGGCCGATTCAGACATTCGGTATGGTTAAAGCAGTTAGTGAAACACGTGAATTTTTGTATACCAGGCCTCAACTGTGTAGGCTGCCAGCACTGAAATACTGGAAGGGAAAATCCTTATCTGGGACATTCTAATACAGTGCACTTGAGAAAACCACACTATGTGGTTTATATGATTTTCTTCATCCAAGAGTATAACATAAAATGATGCTGCATCACAGATTAGGAAAAAATATTTCTTTTACTTCGCTTATAAAACTTCAGGCAACATCTGAAAATGTAGCCTTGTAGATGTTTGGAAGATAGGACAATAATAGGGGTTTAGACTGGAAGTTATTCTTTCTGATTCAATTTTTTTTCTCTCTTGATTACAAAGAAATGCAAAATGCATACTAATTTGCTATTCGTAGCTTTTATTTTTAAGTTTCATTCTTGCCTGTAATTGTTTGAACAAACAAACTATAAAAAAACCCCTGTAACTGTGCAGAGAATTATAGCATTTAGTTTATCGCACAGTATATCCAAAATTACAGATCAGTATCAACCGAATTATAATCAAGGACTGTAGACACTCATTTTCACTGTTGTAAATTGGGAAAATTAACATAGTGAAAAAAAATTTAATTACCTAATATATGGAGAAACATTTAAAAGGAAGTATGTGAAGAAAATCTCAGGAGGTTTCTGATGAGACACAAATCAGAAATAGTTATCATTAGAAACCAGTAATAGCCAGTAGCACTATGTAGCAGTGAAAGCAAACATCATTTACAAAAGCCTGTGTCTGGTTTTTCAAGATGCCTGATGTTGTTTTCTTTCTTTTAGTATGCTATTTCCAAAATCATATAAGCCTTTGGAGCTAAAAGCAATACTTTGACTGATATCCAGGTTTTTCAAAATATGGCGTGTTTATGAAAAAAATCAGTATTATCTGTGGCCAGTGACACTTTACTATAAGATTATCTAGATGAAGCTCTTACCACTTTAAACTGAAGGAACATGAGAGTAACTTGGCAAAGTGATTCCTGATTTATATATGCATATCAGCATTTCACAAATACTAAAATACAGCATTTGCTGATTTGCATGATGATGCCTGAGCTGAAAGTTATCAATTTAGCTGCCACTGGTTTACTGGCTGTTGGATCATGCTTCCATTTATATTTTATAAAAGTGAAACAGTTTTATTAATCTGGCACTTTTTTATTTATAGACACCAACATATGGAAACTAATATGATTGTTCTCTTCAGTACAGTATTTAATTGTGAGCACGAACATTGCCAGAAACACCATACACCTGAATTTTGCAGTTGTCCTTGGTAAATGGAGAATGCCATGGCTCATCTTTGTGTTTAAATTTGTGCCCATAACTAACAGCCCTGCTGTTCACAGTCGTGACTCTGAAGGCCACCAGTCCAGCTGTGTCGATCGATCCCTTGTCACAGGTGACTCAGAGATGTAGGGTGAGGTTTTCATCCTTTTTTGCTTGGTGCAGAACCTCTGAATATCTGACAAGGAGGTGCTTTGCAGCAGTTGTGTAGCATAGAGGATGGGCACGTAATGCAAAGGAGTTTCTGTTTGCTGCTTTTCCAGAAGAAGCCTCCAGATTTGAAGTGCTGTGCTGATTTCATTCAGGCACTAGAAATGCTTTCGTCTCTTTGGCATTCAGCCTGTTTTTTCTCTGCTGTGCCACCTGATGGTGCTTCATCAGGCAGAGGGCTGAGCTGAAAGGATGTGAAGGACGTGCAATTAAACCATGCCACAGAAGTATTTATTCATTGTGCTAAAACCAAGATAAGTTAAAAAAAACCAAACAAAAAACCAAACCATAATCTGGGAGTTGGAGTGTTGTAAGAGCTGGTACGCCTTTATATCTGAGGGAAAGCACAGCATTATGGTCACCAAAAGAGTTTGAATTTCAAAATCCAGAGTACAATTGAGTGAATCACGTATTCAAAGGCTTTGAAAAAATTATATGATAGAACAAACTCTTCTGGGTGTTCCTTATTTAGAGCTAATTAGGCTACCTTGACCTGCAAAGAAATTAGACTAAGAGTTACTTGGAACAGAGAAAGTATTTTTATTTCAGTTTTTGTCTGGAGGGACAGTTTTTGCATGGCACCCTTCCATAACATTCATCTTGTTGCATATATTATTTTTCTCATGCACGTATCATTTTTGATTTACTAATTAGATTACTGTAGCTCTAGAAGGTAATCAGACCACTTGATTATTCCCTTTTTATAGCCACGGTAGAGTTTGAGAGGAGGAAACAAACCCCTCAATCAGTCCTTAAAATCTGCACTTGACAGTGGCTGAGAGGGGATGAAACATCCAGACATGCATTGGGGAGGTGCAGCCACCCTGTGTGAGTTCTCCCAGCACCCCCTAAAACAGCTGCCAGTTGGTTTTGTTTCCCTTTCAGCATCTTTTCCAGTTTGCTGTGTCCTTGTGAAAATGGGAGGACTAGGACTGTGCACAGTATTTGAAATATGGGTGCAATATATATTGGGTTCTTGAGGTAAAGGTGTTTGTATTTTCTTTTCAATTTCTTTTCTTTTAAATTTGAACCATCTATTGACTCCCTCCTTTGTTAAGTTTCTTTGAAATTTGACTAACTTATAACCATAAAAGTCTAATTGTTGGTGTAAGTAATAGAGTATTTTTCAAAAATGAATTCCCACTACTGGAGTCCATCAAACACAGCATAGCCAGTTGGTCAAGGGAGGGGCTGTCCCTCTCTATTCTGCACTTTACCTTGAATATTGTGTGCAGTTTTGGGCACCACAATATAAGAAATATATTAAGCCATTAGAGAGTATCCAAAGGAGGATAATGAAGATGGTAAAGGGCCTTGAGGGAAAGCCATGTGAGGAGCAGCTGAGGGCACTTGGTCTGTTCATCTGGAGGAGACTGAGGGGAGAGCTCATTGCAGTTACAACTTACCCATGAGGGGAAGAGGAGGGGCAGGTACTGATCTCTTCACTGTGGTGACCAGTGACAGGATCAAGGGAATGGCCTGAAGTTGTGTCAGGGGAGGTTTAGGTTGGGTATTAGCAAAAGCTTCTTACCCCAGAGGGTGGTTGGGCGCTGAACAGGCTCCCCAGGGAAGTGGTCACAGCACCAAGACTGGTAGAGTTCAAGAAGCATTTGGCCAACACTCTCAGGCACATGGTGTGTCTCTCGGGGGTGGTTCTGTGCAGGGCTAAGGGTTGGACCTAGTGATCTGTATGGGTCCCTTCTAACTCAGCATGTTCTGTGATGTTTCATGGCCTCAGCAGGCTATCCTGATGCAAAAGAGACTGCTACATCATATCTTGTGTTCACCTAAGATTTTTGTTCTCTGTCAAATTGATCTAAAAGCATAACTATGAATTTATTTCCGAAAATTTTACTTAGTCCATAAAATTTATGTTCCTATGCTTGAGTTATATGAAGTGACTGTTTTTAAGCAAAAACAGTTAAGTATTTTTGTAATGCTAATGCAAGCAGCAGAAACTCATAATGAGTATTTCACAGGGAACTAACTGGCCAGGAATGAAATTCTTGGCTTGGTGAAGAAAGCAGTAATATTTCCTTTAGTTTCAGGGATGTGAACCGTTGAGTAATTTCAAAATACTGAATAGGTTTCCGAATATTGTGGCAATCTTCAAATGTGACTTTTGAACAAAGAAAAGAACAATAGTTTGACTAAATACCCAGATTTGTCTTCCTTTTCCGTAGCCCCACAGTGAGCATACTGAAAAAACCCAAGCAAAGGCCCAGTGAGCATGACAGGTAACTAAGTACAATCCAGAGCTTGTCACACTGTCTCCCTCCCTCTCTGTAAGCTCAGTACCCAGAAGCCAAATAGCTCAACCTTGTCAGACTGAGTCAAATTAATGGCAAGTGATGGGGTGACATTTTTTTAGGGCAACTTTTCACATACAGTTAATTTACATGTTCTACTGCTTAAGGATTTGCTCTTCAGTAGAAAGTAAACTCATTAGAACACTAAGGGAAGATTTTGTATTCTTTCTTGAAACGTGTTGAACATTTTTGAATAAAAGAGTAATTATAGTTGTTATAGTCTGCAGAACAATGCGAAGTCATTTTTCTTAGAATGATATGCAAGCACTTGTCAGCTTGCTATTCAGAGGAACCTTTTAAAGTGCCACAGTAGCTACTTTCTAATTGCAGAAATATTAAGTCACTGGAACTCAATTTAAACAATCATATTCAGGGAAAGATATTCTTGCATTTGGATTTGGACTTCACAGTCCATGGTAGAAAATCTATCTGTTTCTAGAAAAGTACTAAAATAATATTCCATATAAATTAGATTTCTTACTTAAATTAAATGGTTGTTAAAAAAATCCCACACCAACTACTCCCACCCATCTTGGTATAATATTGTACTGTCCATAGTATTTAACAGTGACCCATGTAAAAATGTAAATAAAGGAGAAAAGAAAATAGCAATACATTAATTACAGGCATGTCCACAATGCGTAGGAAAAGCTGTATTTTGCTTCAGTGATTTGGGGGTTCTCCGTTTGCAGGAGCTTACTACTCTGTGATGGATCTCTGCACCATACTGAATGAGCACTGGGAAGCACCAGCATACTGAAATCTTTTGAATGCTTTGTGCTAAATAGTTACCCCGATTCTAAAATACTTAAAATCTCATACCTGCCATTGCTGAACCTCATTTTAACAAGTCAGATATTTGTATGTGACACTATCCCTCTAGTTGTTGCCAAAGGCATATAGCATGGGAGGCCAAATTGTTAATCCCCATTATCTCTGTGCAAATCTGGCAAAAGTTTGACTTCAGTTGGGTTCTTGGCGAGATTTTCGCCTGTGTAATAGGGCAGAATTTGGGTTATGTTCTCATTTCCAAGAGCAGTGCTCCTGCAGATTTCTGTGCTGCTCCACACTGGCTGCAATGAAGGCACCACACAGCTCAGCTGCATCCCAAAAGTAGAAGTGTTCTTGACATTTGAGTTCCAGCTCATGGTGGTTTTGCTGCCTTTCTACTCTCCAGCTTCTGTGAACTGACCATGTTCAGCAGGAAGCTGTATTATAAAAATAGGCTGGTTACTAAGATATCAGTAAGTCACTTCATTTAGAAACAAGACATGGATTTTTTTTGTTGGTGATTCTGGGCAAGTGGATAAGTTATTGTGAGAACCCCAGGGATGATTTGGTAGAGTATCAGCTGAGCTTTCAGCTAGACCCTTGTGAAATTGGGTATGTAAGTAAAGCTGCTGTGCTCCTTTTTCTGTGAGCTCGAGGTCTTGGGCTCTTAGAGGATCTCTGCCAAAACCCACTACTTTTGGGTGTACCCTTGCCAAAACCACCCTTTTCTCAGCTGCATGACATCACACATAGTCTTTTCCCCAATAAACAAAGGAAAATATGCAGTTTGGACACCCAGACACCTTTAAGCAGACTGTTAATGCATTGCTGTCATCAAAGATTAAACCAGCTCCATATCCAGAGGGAATACTCCCCAAAAATAGGTTATTATTGCAGTTAGTACAGTGTTGCTTTTAACTTGAATGGTGGTGAGAACTTACTGGTATATGCTTGTGTCCAGATGTGAGACTACTTTTTGAGGGACAGAGGAGTCTGTGGATAGCTTGGATAGGATTGCATGCAGGTGTTAAAAGTGATCTCTTAAATCATATACACACCAATAAATGTTGACTGCAGGAATAAGGAGGTTCTTTGCGAAAACACGTTAGAAAACTGAAGATTGTCTTCACACTAGAGAGCCCACAGCAAATTATCTGGCACTCAGGCTGGTAATTAAGAGTCTGAAACAAAGCACTATGTTTAAAAATACTAGTCATGATATTACTAACCTATTTTTTTACACAAAAAGCCCAAGGATGTTTGTTATTCACTGAAAAGATGAATGAAAATCATGCAGTTTAAGGTTTATGCTCATGCTTTTTCTCTGTTAATTAGAGACCCATATCACACTTTATGATCATTTTCATAAAATTTCCTGAAATCCAGTTTTAATGATTTAAACTAAAGCTTAGTTGTGGTTTGTGCCTTTTTGTTTTCTGAAGGAATGGTGGGACTGATGAGCACGGACATGAGAGCTCATTGACCAAAAGAAATGGAAAAACTGGCTGTGGCAACAAGGAAATAATTCATTAAAGAGGAAAGCAGGGGTAGCTTATCAGAAAGGTCAGAAAAGTTCTCTTTGAGGGATTTGTTTGACAATGACATAAAGACAAAATACTTGTGAGGAATACTGAAACTAAAGTGTTTCATGTGGCATGTGCAACACAGCAATTTCTTACATCAAAACTGAAAACTGGTATTTTTATCCTGGGGGAATGTCTTTTGACTAATTTCATTTGTTTCTTTGCTTCACTGGGACAGTATCTTTCCATGTAGAAAAATGTGATGGTGTTACAAAAAGCAGCAGGTGGGGCAGGGCATTGTGAGTAACCAACTGTACAAAAGCTAGAAAGCCCTATACTTTTAAACTGCGTTTTACATTATAAGACAGCTATATGGAGAAAACAGTACAGCAAGTGTTTCTGCTTCTGAAAAGTATGTAAGTCTCCACCATTTTATTTATTTTTTTAAATGGAGAATGAAATGGACAGTCTCACAGATATTATCTATGATTGTATTTAGGGACAAGAAATGTATCCTCCCATGACTGTTCACTCAGTGGTAAATTTATGTATTTAATGTATTGCTTTATCTGCCTCAGGGGACAGAATATAATAAACCTCAAGGTTTAAAAAGAACATGCCTTAGTATTTAGCCCACAGGCAACCCCTTGAGGTCTAGCTTCATCAGAGGCTTTCAGTAGCTGGAACATTAATCAGGGCAGGAATGAACCCAGAGCAGAACATAAGTAAATAGGGAGTGTCTGAAATATTCAGGGTGTAGTTGGGAAAAAAAGGTCAATGCTGATGTCTGTTGCACTGTTATCTTCCTCCTACCCCTTCTCACTCTCTTTCATGCTCTTTATTGTTATGTCTTTCATTTGGGTCACAGAATTTTTAAAAAAATAATTAAAAACTTGACCCAAGTGTATTAATGCTTCATTTGAATTATTCCTTTAAACAAAATGTTGCATTTGATTTTCTTTAAATTATTAAGGTGCATGGTAATTTTTTCTTTTCTAACCTGTGGAAAGTTGTGCTACCTATCCCTACAGTCCTGTTTGAAAGTGGTGGTAGCTCTTCAGGACCATGACAAGTAAATTCATAGGGCCCTGAATAAAGATGAAATAGTCTGTTTTTGAACGTGACCTTCCACATTGTATCTCTGCCACCAAGCTCCTCTTCCACTTGGTCTGAGGTGATAATGCTGTAATTTGACCAGAATACAGCTGGTGAATTGATTCCCAGTCCTAGCAGTGGATCCAAGGCACAGCATTGCGTTGGCTCTTGAGTCACTGACCTGCAGCAGCAGCAGCTTATGAAACAGGCACAAATTCTTCTCATGAGCTTGTATGGGCATTCCTCTCTGTAATACATGTAGTGTTGTTCCTCCTGCATATTTGCAGCTTGTCTTAATGGGTTACATAAAAGCTGACTTATATAAAGCGCTACGGACCTCATTATATGCGGCAGAGACCAACCTGGTGTCCTGAATGAACAAAATGGACACATAAGGAATAAAAATTTGCTCCAGGTCAGGGTCAGCCTGTGGCTGAGCAAAGTGAAGAATCCAGGTGCCCTGATGCACAGTACACTGCCTTTTCACTGGTCTGCAACAACAATGTTGGGCAGATAATGCAGTAAGAAAGTGAAAGGAATAGAAAGGATGACATGTAATATGGACTGTGAGCCACCTCCTTTTCAGCATTAAATGAATGGCAAAATCCTACAACAACACAGTGAGACAGTTGCCCATACTGTAGGTGTTTGTGTTTTGGCTGGTGTTATCAAAATAAACCAGAGAAAAGGCCATGCAGACTCTTCTTGAGCTTATGTTAACAAAATAAACCAGAGAAAAGGCCATGCAGACTCTTCTTGAGCTTATGTTAATTTTTACATCAAGTGCATTTTTTAATCTGTTACAATTCCATGTGCATTCGTTGATCTCGTTCTTCATACTTTCTCAAATGTGTTAGACTGATCAGAATACCTGCTGTTGTACAGCTTTTACCACAGTTTTGCAGTGGGATCACACTACCACAGTATTTCTGGATGATATTCTGGAATCTGAATAAGAGCATGGTCTTTCTTTCATATTTTCTTTAAAGAAAACACGTTTTCTTTAAAGAAACTTCATAGCAGTGGTGACATTTAGCCAACACAATCTATTATTCCCGTGAATTTGGCACACCTCTGTTCGAGCAGAAGTAGGACTTCTGCTTTGCTCTTCACTGAGGGGATTTTTTTAGGGATTAAGCAAGCCAGACAAAGGTGTTTGAAATTGATACCGTGGCAGCTGAGTCATCTGAGGATGTCTCTCTGATCATGTGTTTGTCACAAAGAGACATACGAGGCCACTTTGTAGGTGTCCCTTAAAGTTCTGAGGTTCAAAAACTTGTGTCCTGAAATAGTCTATGACTCACCTCTATCTGCAGTGCTCACCCTTGTGACCAAAAGGTTTTATTATTTTAATGTCCTTCTAACGCAGGTGCCAGCAATTCTTCTTCGGAGTATCTCATTTGTTCAAAATCCGTCTGCTTCCTTGCTGAAGTCAGCAACTGTGCCTGTTTTGCTGTGACACTGACAGATTGCCTTTAAGCTGCCCCTTTGTTTTTTGAAGACCTTAATGGATATGCTAGTTGTTTTTGTTTGGGGTTTTTCTGGTTTGGTTTTTTTTTCGGTTTTTTTTTTCCTCTGAGCCCTGTGCTTTGAGATTTGCATTCTAGCAATGTCAGAACAGTAAAGATCCCAAAGCTGTATTTTAGCAGTGAAAAACTGTATTTTGTCTTCTGTTGCTTTTAGGAAATTAATTTCCCTTCAACAAAAACTTTGGTGTATTTCTCTACTCCCTGCCTTACATGCTTTTGCACCTTTTGACATTATGCAGCGATCCTCAATGTCCTGCTGAATGCACATAAGTTTAAAAGTAAAATTTGTGCTTTATTCACACTGTAAGTATTTGACAGAGAGACATTTTAAAAACGCAGTCATTACATTTCGCAGTGGTGGTGTAAGCTGGAATATTCCTTCAGGACAAGAGCATGGGGTAACCAATGCTGTTAATTTAGAAGATGGGGCCTGGAGAGTCAACTTTGACCCAAGATGCAGAGTGCAAATGTGTGACTAGATGTGGACGTTAGCCTGGAAATGTGGAACTTCTGGAAGTGTTCTGTTGTGAGAAAGATTTGAGGTAATTTTAGAATATGTAGCTCTTCAGGAGAAACAAAGTACTTCTATTGCATTTTTTTTTGATTGGGTAATAGTCTGAGCCCTGGTTTAAAGGGGCCTCTGAAATTTCTTGTCTTAGGGCAGGCAAGAATTCTGATCCAATTATCCTGGAATGTTCAGTAGATGAGCAGATGATAGGCACAGTCATTGTCACCTTTTAAATTTTCACACCATGTAAAGTGAGTACCAGAAGTTCCCACTCTTTTCATGCTTCCTTTGTTTCCTGCATTTGGTTCAGTTCCTGCATGCTTCTGCTGAAGCTCAGAAATGCCTCAGGCTGCTTAGTACCTCTTAGGCTGTGTTAGCATGAAAAGCATATGAAGGCAGTAAAGCATTTGAATAGCCATGAATTCCAAGTGCAAAACAGGAATGCTGAATGCCAAATTTGGCAACCTTTGGGCATTTGGAGGTAAACCTCTGAACTGCATTGCCTTTGGGGAGGTTGGCATCATCATTATTGGTTTAACTAAAACCTATCAGTCTAACCTGCTAGGTGCCCATGTTCTGCAGAGCAGGAGCCTAATTCACTTCTAATTAAAATTCTGGCTTTAAAGTGAGTGAAGATGGGCCAGAACAATTTTCTTTTTTCCTTTCTGTCCTTTGTTAGTATCTGTGCTATATTTATGTTTTATTTACTCTCACAGGGTCTGTTCAGAGGCAGAGCAGGAGGGTGGCAATCCTGGGATTCCAGACATGCATTTTGTTAGTAAATGCTTCCAAGTGAATAGAACTGTTTCTTGCTTCATAGTTCCACTCCAGGAGTTCCTCCACTCAGTTTTCTCTTTTGAAAGAGGAGGATCAAACTGCTTGATGCACAACTGAAAGATACTTGCTTTGGTGGTGAAACCATACCCATCAAGAGGACCAGAGCAGGTTTTGAGACAGACCATACATTGAACATGTTACCTATTTCTTAGAGCTATGAGCAACCTCCTGAGAGATGACATACTTACAAAAGTAGCTCTCCATCTTTTTTTTGCCACAAGCACAGTCTTTTTGCCAAAAATAGAATCCTTAGGATCCTCAGAAAAAGTGAAAGACAGTGATTGCAACTGCTCAGAGCCACCTCATGCCGTACATGGAAAGCATAAAACCGCAACGTATGCTCAGCTGCTGGTACCAGCTGTTACATTCATTATAGTAATTGCTACCATTAGTGTGCTATTAATATTTCTCTTACAAATTTGTAAGAGAAATCAAATGAAAATGCAAAGTCTGCTCCATCTGCAACCATTTATGTTCTTTGTGGATCGAGTCACACAAGCAACAATTTCTAGCAATGTTCTTGTCCTCCTAGGAAATGGTTCTTAGGAGGAACTTCATTTTTTTCTGAGTTACTTGTGGAATTTTCATTTTGTGCAGGAGCAGAAAGACAGCATGTACAGGTAGGCACAGGTATAGCTGCTGCAGGATCTGCTTGCCTATCGCAGCAAAAGTCTATCACCTTGCAGCAAGTAGCAGGAAGCTTCCTGGGCCTGTTCTGCCTTTGATGTAGCTTTGTACAACTTGGAGACCCTGGAGTTGGCAGAAAATGCAGCCCTTTACCAAATGGTCTGAATAGGTGGCTTAGCCTCCAGATTGGAGTCAGCACGACAAACAACCCTCAGATGCTGGCACTGGTGTTGATCTGAGGTAACATCAGACAATTGTCTGACAATTGTGGTGTGTTCCTATATCAGCTCTTCATCACCATCGTCTTCCTAGAACAGCTTTATTGTGGGCCAAGATTTGGCCCTATCACATAGATTTTTTTTCCCCCCCATCTCCGATTTTTCTCCATTTCTTTGGAGAAATTCTCATCTCCAAAAATACTGTTGAGTCAGCATGTTTCAGATCATGAGTGCCAATACTGTCAACAACAAGTAGCTGAAAAATGTTTTCATTTCAATTTTCTTTTTCATATAAACTACTACAGTGGAAAATATTGTTGACCTAAATGACACATTCATCTAAACTGTAGCCAAGAAAAGACTAGTTAATTTTTCTGGTTCATCTCATATGAAAATGCAAAGTACTGGAAGAAGTTGTCATATTGATGGTTTGTAGTCTGATCGAATTTCCACTGTTACGGAAAAAATGATTAATCAGAAGTATACTGGAGGTAAACATTAATTACTTAGTGATCATAAATGGCTCAAGACCATATTAGCACTGTTGTCTGCAATGGAATGAATATGCTAATGCTGCATACCTACAGCTATAACATGGACTCTTTCATGGTGACTGTGCACGTACTGAATACTTCCACTGAAATCAGCTGGACTTCTTATGTGCCTGCTCAACATCACTGCTTGCCTTACAGCACTTTGAGACTCTTGTGATCTGCAGCCTAAAGTCACAACACTTGTGATCTCTTTAACCTGTCCATTTACAGGGAAGATACTTCCAGCACTCCCTGTTGTAGAGAAAATGTGAAAAATGGAATTCTAAAGCTAAAATCCAAGAGGTAGATCAAAATAGCCTCAATTTATTTGGGAACAGTATGATTTTTAAAGCCAGGGCTGCAGCACTGGAGAAGTATGGCATGACTTATGGATGCATGGGATGCTCAGTGTAGGTGGTATTTTCACAGGGCCTCCCAGGCTCCTCTGAAAAAGGTAACTGCTTTTGTTTGATGGTCGTTCACCCGCCCACAGGCCCAAAGACTTTAAAAGGCTGTGGCTAAGCACAGCTGTGAGATGGGATGGGCCTCTCCCTCAAGAGCCTCTAGGATAGGTTAAATACCCTCTTGCTTCCCTCACATGCCTTCATATAAGCACATGGAAAACTGAGGTGTGCCCTAAAGGGCGCTTTCACCACACACCCTGCAAATGCCTTGTCTGAGTGCATGGAGAGAAATTTCCTGTATCTGAGGGGATGTGCTGCTGCTCTTCTTTGAAGTATTAAGTACTATGGGCAGGGCTACTGTCTTGCTGAAGTGTGTGAAAGTGCCATTCTCACGCTCTCTGCACACTCTTCTCCTTACTGCCTGGAGGGTGAAGGATAGGAAAGCTGGTTCTGGGAGTTACCTTCTTCATTATTCTGGATTTCCCCTTCATCCTACCTAGTGTCAGCTTGTTCACCCTCGGGGCTCGGTGAGAGGGAACTTGTTTGCTCATCAGATAACCCAACTCTCACACAAATTTCATACATCCTCAGAAATGGAGGAAGGCTGTGCACAAAATGAACTCTAGTCTAGGACCAGCAAAGACCTGACTATAAAGCTTGTCCCAGCCAAAAAGCAATCACTTCAAGGAGAAGCAAAATATAAAATTTGATGGATTTGAAATGAAAGAGCAGTTTATTCCAGAAGCGTCATACATAGCACTGATTGAAGCAGCAAGGTTTGAGGGAGATCCTGGTTAAGTTTTAGCAGCTCATCATTAATACAGCATCTGTCATGTTTTATGATGACTTACGTAGTATTACAGAAATAATGGGCCAAGTTCTCAGCTGATGTAAATCTTCATCGCTCGCTCCAACTCTGAAGTTCTGCTAGTCCCTTTGGAAATTTGGAATTTGATTTGCAGTTTTTATTTTTACACACAGTATTTTCCCTGCTTCCAGAGGTTTTGCAGTATATTCCAACTGATATAGATGATGTTGATAAATTCATCTGAATGCAAAGTCTTCTCTGCAGATTAATAACATGAAGTTGGTCTCATAAAAGGACAAGGACCTGACCTTGCATTGCTAATGCAATTAAAAACACTGAAGAGGTCTTGCTATGGTATTAGCTCATATCATTGCCATTCTTCTATCAAAAATGTAATTTGGTGTTTATGCTGCTACAGCAAATTCAATTCTATTAATTCCCAAGTTGTACTCCTTGCATGTGAGAATACCCATCAATTTGTCTTTATGAGTTCTGTTTCTTACTAATATCTATGTGCAGATTCTAGATGTTGAACCAATCTGTTCATTTGCAAAATGATATTTGATGTGACCTCCGTTTCACTTCTGTCATTATATTTTCATCCAGCTTCTCCCTACAGTTCATTTGTTTGAGCTAGGAATGTAGAACTTGATTTTCAGGGCTCTCTGCTTCTGAAATGTGAGGGTACAGTGATGCTGTCAGAGAGCCACCCCTCAAATACTCTGGGGGCAGGAGCAAGCCTGGCAGAGGGCCAGGGCAGCAAACTACCTTCCTGAAGGGCTGTGGGCTGCTAAGCTGGCCAGGCCATGGAAACTGAAGTTTAAGGTATCAGTATGACTGGGAGAAAAAGGGAGAAAAACTCAGCAACATTCACAAATTTGGCCTAAAGGAGAGACCTGAACATGTAATGGTGTGACCTGCCAGCCATTCTTCAAATAGATCATGCTGGTCTTAAAACTAAAGCCTGTGTGCCAGTGGTCTCAGACAAAGAAATTTAAAAGCTTTAGTCTCGAAATCTGATTTAAATTTAAATCATAATTGATTTTTTTTCTCATTTTGATTTTTATGAACAGATGGACTATAGCTAGCAGTTGCCCTTGAGGAATCTTTAAAAATGCAGTACTGTGAACTGTTTCCCTGAAGATTGATACAGCTGCTATTTCTTCAGCTATCTCTGATTCATCCTCAATTACTATATGTCTGTATAAAATAATTACAGGTTTTATCCAGGAACTGAGCCTGGCTCTGTATTTTTCATAAAACACTTATGCAGGGTTGGTTAGCAAAAGAGATGATTTTACCCAAGTATTCAATTGTTTAGCTTTGAATTTTATTCTCTTATTCAATGTTTTGCTATAAAGCAGCAGCTATATTTCCTCCAAATTGAAATGGAAAAGGTTTTGGCTGCTCTATCCATCTCTTTACACTTACTAATTTGTCTGCCAGAGTAAATCACACACAGAATTAACTTAGGAGAGTTATTAGTTCAGATGAAGCTATTCAGACTTATACCAATAAATAAATTATGATCATGCCCTGCAACATCTCCACTTGTGCAAAAGTCAATCTACTCTTTCCCTTTCCTGTGAACGTATTATGGGGAAACACTTTGTAGAAAAAAATCAATTTTAAATGCAAGATGAGAATGAACTGAATGAAAGTACTTGGCATTACCTCTGGATGACAGGGTGATGGAAGCTAGGTGGTAGTCACATGAAAATGTCACCCGATGATGCAAATACAATTTACAAGAGTTCACTTAGTTCTTGCCCCTCTGTATCTCCAGGTACATCTTTGACAAAATCTTGGACAATGACATATCCATTGTAATAAGAAGGGTAGCAGGTGAAACCACTGAGACAGCCAGCTGTCCAGGCAAGACAGCTCCTCACACATTAGGGCTGGCAGGTCTCTTCCTTCAGATGCCCTAGGACATTTGGAGTAGAAAACATTTTGTTAAGAAAATGCTTTGTTCCCTCTGCACCTTCCATTTTTTTACTACCATTAAGGACATCTGGTAGAGATTGGGTTAAAATCCTAATCTTTCTTCTGAAGAAATGCGAGAAATTAGGCAGCCAAATAGCTTCCATATGCCTTTATATAATGACATGAGGGGGATTGTTCTTCTTTTAAGATGAGTTAGCAAAGTTATAGATTATCAGAAGCGTTGTCAGTAAAATAGATTTTCAACTCCATAGAAGTCATATCTCCATCTTCGTTTTCTGTATTATTTTGATGCACATAACCTATAATTTACATGCACTGCTGAGGAGGATTGCATGTGTTAGTCTTCTGCCTGGAGGAATTTTCAGCATGTATGTCACTGAAATGAAGTATGGAAGGAGTCTAATCCCTAACTTGTTTTCAGTCCAATGTGCTCAGAGGCTGCTGCTGGAATTTTGCAAGGCTTTTTGATAGAAGTTGCCACTTCCAACTGGATGTGTTTGGAATAGCCTCTGGATTCTGGTGTTTCCAGTACTGGTATACTATATAACAATCAGCAGCCTGACTGTTCTTTGGGGATATGATTAAAACCCTTTGGCTTAATGAAGTAAATTTCGTTCTTCCACCTGAGAGTGCGCAGTCTGTTATAAATTGATTTAACTGATTCTCATTCAGGCCATGAAACTTTGGATTAGACCTCTGTGCTCTGTTTTCTTAAACTTCTCTGCTGAAGATGCTTATTATGAGGCAGTAAGAGAAATTCTTTAGTACCTCAACAGAGTGCTCAGTAGGCACTTCTGTCATGTGGACTTCTTAAAAACCCCACAATTTTTAACTTACTTAAATTACGATGGTTTACAAGTTCAGCTTAGCATAAATGGATTTCGATATTTTTTCTACATGTGCTTGTTGAATATTTTTGGCATAGCTCTTCATCCAGATGATGGCACTGCAAGGGCAGACAAATACATCTGGGGGCCATCCTGCATCATATTTTGACTGCCTGTTTTTTTTACGCTGTAAACATTGCATAAGGAAAGAGAGACATAAGGTGAAGTGACTGTTCAAAATCACTTCATCAGATCCTGGACTGAGAATCTCATTCAGCTGAAATTCAATCTCATGTGCTCTTGTAGTTAAATTGCAGTTTGCTAGTTTGCTGCCTCTTTTGCTGCTTCGATTTGATGCCTGGAGTTCTCTTATTCTTCAGGGACTACAGGTGTTCCTCACAGTACCTTTGGCCATGAATATTTTCTTTTAAATAAAGGGGAGATAGATTGCTTCAGGGATGCAGCTGATCACAAGATATGAAACGTAACTTGAGCATCTCTGGAAATAAATGAGTGATGCTGAAAACTTGGCATTTTTCAAGATAAATATATTGAATCAATTCAGCTCTTGAGATTGTAATTGGGACAGAGGCACATTTCCCTCTGTACCTGCCTAGAATTCACTTCACGTCAGTGGGGAATGAAAATAAGTCATATTCAGTGACACAAAACATTGATTGGTAAGTGTTAAAAGAGCCCAGGCTCTTCATTTTAAGATTGGTCCAAGTGTCCCTCTGTCATGTAAGCAGGCAGGTGTACTCATACTACTCAATATTTATTACAACTGCTATGCTGCAGGAGTACAGCACAGTGATCTCAGGGTAGGGGAAATATGCACAGAAGCACCCTTTGTTTTACTGTCACCTTAGAGTCTCACTGGTGGACAGTGAAGTTTGTTTAAGCAGGATGCCAATATGAAAACCTAAAAATTTTCCTGTATTCTTTTTCTCATTTACAGTTAAAGGTTTCATTTAAAGGAAATGATATTCACTGATTCTTCCAAATATTTGAATTAATGAACAATTTTCTCTAGACATCCAGAGCTAGATTTAATTGCAAATAATTAAAAACTGTATCAAGGAGAGATGGCTCTTACTGATGTTAGGACAGAATAGTGTAATACATCTTGAGGCTGGCCAGTATAATTGTGTTTTCCTCCTCTCAGAACCCTTACCTTGATCATGTTAGGCTAAACATAGATTACATGTGCATAAATAATTCTACCTATTCCAATGGAAATTTGGAAATGTTCACTTATTGCCAACTATTTCCTTCCAAAATGTAATTTTCATCTAAGCCACAGGCTGCCCTACAATATCTTATTCCAATGTAATAATACATTTAGATCAGTTGAACAGCCTGCATACAAAATAAGTAGCAGAGGAAAAAACAGGAACTCTTCAACTGGTATTTGACAGCTTGGGCCAACAGCAGGGAAACACGTGATCTCCATGAACAGCACTCTGTGAGGCTGGCTACTTTCAGTAGAAGTTAACACACAATGCATTTTTCTACAAACCAGTTTGTTTTTAGAAGACAATTTGATGTAAAATCTGCTATTCAGAAAAATATACAATATGTTTCCTTTCAAGTGTTGCTCATTTACTGTATGATTGGCATGTTCTGTGCAAAAAAATTCATGGCCATCAAGTAGTAAGAAGTTGGAAAATAGGAAAAAAAATACCAATATCCACCAGCAGCTTCTGTACTACTTCAGGTGCTACATTCCTTTGCATATTTAGTCTGTGACTCATTTCTAATTGACCGACTTACTCCAATATCCTATTACAGTATGTGGTATTTTTTGAGCCTTGTCATTGTTTTAATGTTGTTTGTTGTTTTACTTGTTTCTTTTCTCCCAGCCTGCTGATATATGGACCGTTAATGTATAGTTTCCCTGGTTGCATTTAGTCCATTAACCCCAACTCTCTCTTCTAGACCTGAGTCTCCTGTTGTCTATTTTTCATATAATTTTCCCCCTCTGTCTTCTTGTCTCCTTTTCCACATCAATTTGCCTATTACCCCTTAGTGAACATTTTCAATGTTTTCTGGATTGGCTGTGGTGGTTTTCCTGTTTCTCCTTAATTTCCTCCACTGAGTCTTGGTTTTGCTTTGTCATTTCGGTACACAGGCAGAGTCTTATTGTTAAACTGGGTCTGCCAGAGAGTTAAATTGGAAAACATGCCAAGAGACACAGAAGGGAATTTCTCTAGGCCTTTGAGTCCATGTGTCTCAACACATCTCTCTGTACAATACAGCACTGGTTGTAAACAGGCTGTTACATTACCACCTTCCCAGTGTAAGGGAAGGCAGCGTAGAGAAGGATCAATAAATAGCAAATGTCAGAACAAGGAAACTGCTCAGCAGTTCCTGAGGAAGAGGCAGTGCTTTGTGCACAGTGGATTCTCAAGGGCACTGTTACAGTTTGGACTCTGTGAGAGGGAGCAGAGTTACAGAGCAGGTATAGCAGCAAAAACCTGTGCCAAATACCCACCGTGTACAACTGCTTCATTATGGCTGCTAGAGGTACAACATGTATGTACATTATATGTATACAGAACATAGCCAAACATATTAGTAGTTTCTGGGAAAAGGGCTATTTGTGGTTTTTGAACAGACTTTTAGTAAGTGCAGAAAATCTGCTGGGTTTTATAATACCTTCTTCCACTCAGCTCTTTCCTGTTTCTTCCCTACCTCAGGTTTTCTCCTTGCTCATCTTCCAGTCAAAGTGTGCTGGACCTCAGAGGTTAACTGTGCTGTCCAGAGGCAGAGACAATAAAAATCCCTTCCTGAAGACCTGAACCTCTGTCTTTCCTGAAGAATCTTAACAGATTCTACAAATTCAAGAAAATGAGACAGAGCTGTGAAAGAAATGTAAACTGAGACACTGCCACATCATTCATGCAGGAACAGGAATGATGGGTGGTACCAGCAGGAAGGCAGTAACAGACTGAGTTGTCTCAGTCTTTACCTTTTTCCTCTCCCCAGACCTCTCACCAAGGTCTATGACTAAGCTTACATAATTATTATTTCTTTTAAGTGAATGCATCATATCTTTTACCAATTCAAATCATCTGCCGGGTTTCATATTCTCCATAGCATTCACTGTACCTGCACATTCACTGAAGGAGTGTTGCATTGTTCTCAGTCTCCTTTTGATTTAGTCGTAAATAATACATTTTGTGTGAAGCTGGAATTATTTCTGCTTTCAGGTAGTTTGCCTTTATAACTTGCTGTACCTGAAGGGGTTTGAAGGACATGGCTACAATCATGTTACCACTGTTATGATCCAGACCTGAATAACTGACTGGGTTTGGGATGTGAATGAATCAGGCACATGAACCCAGATAGAAGGATAGAAGGGGAAACGTGGTATCAATGCAAGTAAAGTGCAGCAGGATTTGGCTTAGAAGAGCATGGAATTGCCATTGATAAGGAGGTGTGAAGAAATCCCAAGGAGTCAAAGTAGCAATTCCTGAGTTGGATATTAGAGAGAACATCCATAAATTACCTGCAGTAATGTCAGAGGAAGTGGATGTTATCTGAAAAGGGTCTGAGAGGCCAAAAAAGATCGGTTTATGGAAAGCAAAATGAAGAAAAATATTTCACACAGTCATCTCCCTGTACAAAAATCTGCACAGGCTCAGATAATTTTGTATTCATGTAATTTTTATACAGTTTTAACTACAGAGATGTAAACTATTTGATTGATCTTTGTTTTTAACTCTTATACCAAAATTACATATGAAATGTTGCTTTACCTTATCTTCTGTCATGCAAGAAAAGTCTCTTCGAAGAACTTAATTTTTTAAAGTGGAAGTCTTATTTTAATGCATCCTTTGTGTTTTCTTTACAGCGCTCTTTGAAGTTATAGGTTTTGCTTAGCAATTAATTGGTGCTTAAATACATTATCATTTTATATCTAGAAGGGAAAGTTTAGACACCTATATTCCCACCTGGCTGCCAGAAAATATATTTTGCAAACAACAGTTCCTCCAACTTTTCTTACAGACAAACAAACAAAACTGCTTTTCTTTGTACTGGCTGGTGAGGGGACTCTGCTCAAACCATGGATGAAATTAATAGGGAAAATGTGCTCGTGGTCTGCCAGATGCAGCTGATGCAGTTCTCACAGAACTGTTGGTAACTCAGCACTGGGCTCTCCCACTCTGAATAAAATGTGTTGCACTGAGGGCTGCAGCACAGCAGGGTCTGGCCTGATGCAGGTGCCCTCCCCTCTGAGCTGGTGGGAGCTCACTTGCTCTGAGTCAGACGCTTCAGGCGTTTCAGAGGGGCTGGCAAAGGTGCAGATAGGACCATCTGGAGTGCCTGGGGGGCTGCTGCAGGTGAGTGCAGGAGAGCTCTGCTGGGGGTGGGTGCCATGTGTTTGTGGGAGGGTGTGCTGGTGGTGGGTGCTGGGTGGCACAGGAGCTGCAGGATCAGTCCATGGAGAACCCTAGGTGGGAAGTGCCCAGGTGCCCTGGGGCAGGGGACCTGGGGAGCTTCTGCTTCACCAGTCAAAAAAATCCTGCCCTGGCATTCTCCAGTGGAAGCTGGGAGCTGCCCAGCAAATAGCTGTTAAACTTCAGCAGCCAAATCACTGTGTTTTACTGGTAAACAGTGAAATAAAACATTTTATAAGAAAATGAAAAAACATACAAAAAAGGGGTCTTTAGGTTGGACCTCATTATTGAACACATTACCTCACATTTAGCTTACGTTGAACTATTTGGCCACAGCTTTAGTCATCTATTGAGGTAAAGTGACAAAAGGGTGTGCTGAAATCAATAACATTAATAGTGCTTGCAAACAGAAATTCTCAGCCAGCAGTTTAAGTTAATTTAGTGTATCTGTACATTTGAAATTATTACCAGTTGCATTAGATTGTAATTTAGGGAAACACTGAGTAAGCAATGCACTATCATCTTGTCCTTGTACTGGCAAATACGGAGGACTCAGAAAGTGCTTGGCACACTCTACCCAGAATCTAATTTGTATGCACTGAAGATGGATGTTTCAGTGAAGATCAACTGATCATTTCCTAGCTTATCCTGAGGATTTCTATTTAACTGCAGCCAAACTAAATAATCTAGTTCTTGCCTCGGTTTATCATCTCTAATGTGAATGTGACATTTTATTGCATTACAAAGATGATGTAAAGCAGTCATATTACGAGTAGTGTCATAGATTGGCCAGAAGTGCAGATGATTGCAGTAAGTCAACTTAACAAGTTGCATAAATTCTGGAGGAAAATCAGGTGTTTCCACTGCAAGATCAAATACATTTAACCCATTCTATTGGAAAGAGTGCAGAAGAACAATAATTTAAATACTTATACCTGCTCCTTTTGAAAAGTTTTACTAGCTAGATCATTTTAAAGAAACCAAATGAAAATAATAACTTAGTACTACTTAATCTTAAATATTATCTGAAGACTTTGAAGACTGTAGAATGTTTTCTAGCTATAAAAACACTCAGCTATTCTAAAGCAAGTTTCCAATTTTCCAGCTGCTTTGATTCCAAACAAAACCATTCAAATTTTTTTTCCTTGTACAGTGAACTCAACCTCATTTTAATTTGATTGCAGCTTTGTGCTAAAGTGTAATGGAACGTTAATTCTTTAAAACTCTGTGGCTCTCTTTTATTTTTTTTTTTTTTTTGTAATAAACTGACTTCTTTGAGTAATTTTGTTTGATGGAAGAAATCTAGAGGGTATAAAATGAGAAGGTCATTATCATGATGTTCCAAACAAACACCTATGGCAAAGCATTTCTGGTTCTATTTACAATTTCTGCAGGGAGCATTTCAATTTTCTGCTCATTGTCAGATGAAGTTAACAGCTTTTAAGGGGGGATAAGTCACATCTGAGTTTGAAATATCTGTGAATTGGAAATATCTCTGAGATTAGACAGGATTTTGTTTGGCTTTTTGTTTCATTCCCCAATACCAAAGCATGAACATCTAAAACTATGTCATCAGCTGGGGTAGATGGTTTTAGATGTATAATTTCAATGGGTTTTTTCTTATTTACAATAACTGGAAGTAATGCCTTTGCATGCTTTTACAGAACAGTTATGAAGGATGTGCTTAGCTTTAGGTTAATCCTGAGGTTTTGCAGTATTAAGTACAGTTGCTTACTCACCATGCTGAAAAGGAAATACATGAGGAAACATAATATGAAGAAACAGTTTGAGATTCATCCTTTCAGCAGGCTAAGATATGCTACTGTTTGCTAACAGCTTGCAAAAATTCCAGCATGGCTCTCTCAGGCTGAGTGGGAAGAGCCTTCTTTTGTCCTGGAAGAGTCCTCTAGACTTGCCATGAGGTCAAAGGGAGATGCAATATGTTCCCCTCTTGATGGCTGAGAGCAAAATGATGCATCATAGCTCAGAGGACCAAATGAGTAACAGGGACAAACTGAAATACAGGAAATTCCATTTAGATATATGACAACACCTTTTCACTGTGAGACTGGTCAAACAGCAGGACAGGCTGCCCAGAGAAGTTGCAGAGTCTCCATTCTTGGAGATAATCAAACCTTGTCTGAACACAGCTCTGAGAAACTTGGTGCAGTTGGCACAGCTCTAGGCAGTGGGGTTGGACAACAAGATCTCTAGAGATGCCTTCCATTGCCATCCATCCTGTGATTCCATGAAAACAAAACAGAAAAAAAAAAAAAGGAGTCAGAACTGAAAACTACCCTTGATTTTTAGAAGGGAAAAACAAACTAAAAGTGACTTATAATTTTCATGTGCAGGAAACTGGTGTTTGGTTTGCTATGGATTTAGACTTGTCTTATAGGCAGGAGACGTGTACTTTGGGCAGGGGAATTTTTTTAAAATATGTCTGGTTTAGTTGGTGTTCTAACCACTTTGAGTGATATGTAAATAGTGTAAATGGCTGAGAAATGTTCAAAGAGCCTAAATGCAGGAGATGAGAGCAAAATTACTGTGTAAAATATGGTTTAATAATAAACTTCAAAGGGAAAAGGAGCCCTTTAAAGCAAAACCTATGTGAAATAGTATGCTGAAATGGGATAGGGTTACCCAATTTTGTATTTAAGCATTGTCACAGGAAAATTCCTCCTTCATGAAAAATCTCTTTAGGTATCAGGATGTAGGAATAATATAAGAGGGCAGTAAAAAGGGGAGCCTGGAGGGAATATATAACAGAATCCATTTCTAGTGGCCCCACTGTACTTAGGTGAGTATTCAATGGGACAGCAATTCCAAATATGACAGGAGCTCTAGTTATGATTATACTAGTTTCTCACTCAAGTTTCAAAGACTTCATGTACAGCAGTCACATAGTTTGTTTTCGCCTCAGTAACAGGATTTATTACTTACAGTGGAGAATAAAAACAGTAATTGGATACACCCAGGGCAAGATTTTGAGAGAGATCCTAAGGGTGTTACAGGATGTGGTATCAGACTGAACTAAAAACTTCTTTAGCAGGTGTTGAAAGCAGGCCAGCAGCATTAAACAAAAGGGCAGTGGTGTATGAGCTTTGATTTCTAGTGCTGGGAAAGTGAGCTTAACAACTCTTACTCCTCAAAAGTCAACATTTTCTCATACCTATTTTATAGGAATGTGTAGATGTAGGTGTCAGCTTGATATTAACTGTAAAAACCCTGGTATTAGACAGGATCTCCTGGAGCTAGGCAAGTTCAAACTGAAGTGGCTAAAGTGAGAAATTACCCTGGATGGCAAGAGAACTCTATTCTGTTATTGCAGAATAGATTTTATTTCAGTGTGTTACCGATCAGTATTTATGCTTCACAGTCTCGCAATAAAGAAACAGAAATGTACTTACTGGAATGAGAATAGATGAAATGCAATAAGGAAAGATGAGCTTTCATGGAGAGATGAAGATGATCAACCACGGAAAGGCTGCAATCAGTCTTTCATATACCAATCTGTCTCCTTCCCAGAGTTTCATCTCCAAATTGTTCACCTTTACCACAAAATTTTCTTGTTATAGTTGAAATTGGCATATCAAAAATAATGCTTTTTTTTTTCTTACTAAGGAAACAAGATCTAACCTGGGCTTGTTCTGTTTAAGGTGCAAGGACAGTGAACTTGGCATAAGCCTCATCCAAAGCCCACAACAAGAAGCAGAATTTTCTCTATCATGTCTTTGATATTACTGAAGTGTTTATTACCATTCGGGGCTTTGATTTTGTTTACTTTTTGTGAGAATTTTCTTATTTTTGATTTGTGGAACGCCCTTATTACCATCCCTGGAGTTTATTCTGAATTTGATTCAATGCATGTCAGAACTCACAGCTTGGGAACAAATGCACTGAACTTGCCCGAATATCAGCTCATTATACAAACCCTTCACCTTTGGCATCTGATCCTGGTTAGTTGCACAGTTTGATTTTCAGACAAATGAACAAAATATCCTAGATATGCTCACAACTGATCTGATCTGATCTTTATACAGAAAATTCCATGAACTTTGTAGGGAACTCTAGATTTGCAATGAGTACAGATAAGTTTTATTTGGCACGGTTTTGCTTCGTGTATGTTCACTTGATTCTAGATATATTGGAATGGAAAAATCTAAACACAATCACTTCTGTAGTTATGCCAGCACACACATATTCCTATTCCTTGTCATTCGGAGCTTAAAATTAGAAAAGTCCAAGACAAAAAAGGAAAACCCAGAATCTTGACACATTTATGCCAAATCTGTTCTGTTTGTGCTACTCTAAGATTTAAAATGTTGGATAGAAGTGTTTCTGCACTATGCTTGAGCTGGTCTAGAGGCAACAAATGGGCAGCTTTGGCCATTTTTAAAGACCTAAAAAGTAAAGATTGAATTAGACTCTTGAATGTCTTATGAATGCGTTAGAAACTGTGAGTTAGGACGTGTGTTCTAGTAAAGAATAAACCCAGGCTGGGTTGTGGTGTTCGCCTATGGTGTTAATAACTATACTTTTCCTGTTTTTAAAATTCGGCCTTCTTTTCAGGTCAGCTAAAAAGGTAAACAAGGTAGGAATTTAATTCAGTACATATACTGAGCCTATAATAGCAGCTGTGAGCCATAGGAAACCTAAGCCACACAGCCTGCAGACCTTTATATCTGCAGCACACAAGCTCTGAATTGAGCCGTGCTTACTAGTGCGGATGCAACAGTGGGCCTAGAAACAACAGGAACATAGGTAGATAAAAACCTCTCTATAAAAGACACTCTACGCACTTTTTCAAATCAGTATATACATTTACTACTTTATTTTTTTTAATGGCTAAATAATAAGAAAATTGATTTCCCCATCACGGGAAAATTAGACTTAAAGTCATGAATCTGTACACTTAGGAAAGAGCTCACATCAGTTTCTTATTTCACTGCTTTCTTAGGTTCTCCAGACTCCTTTTCAACAGAGTCCTGCTTTGATGTCTTGCTCTCTACCCAGATTGCCAGAAGGCTTTCAGTTGCAAATGCAGGTGTTTTCAACTGTTAGATATAGTTGTGTTGTATTATTCATCACTTCAATTAAAAACCATATTAGTAGGACACTTATTTTACACAGAGGACAAAACAGGGATAATTGGAAAGACAGCACACTGTATGTAGAGGAAGATGTTGCTTAGTGAGACACATTTGGCAGTGGAGGAGCCAGGTTTGCATCTACCTTGCTGCTTTGCATTTGTTTCATATATCAGTCATTGAACCTTTAAAGCTCTGTTTTTCTAACAGTCTGCCTTGCCCATCAAGCTGGTATCTGAAACTAATTAAACATGGCTTTTCAGAAGTACAACTCTTTTCACAGACAGCACCTACAAATCATCATTGCATGTAAGGGTTATTTTCATGTTGGTATTTTTTCCTAGTTTTTGTTTTAATACTTGGAGAAACTGGCGTGTGTGAAGCCAGGTCTTCCCTGAGCTGCTGAGAATTACTAGAAATGCCAGTGAATGTATCTGCACCTCAAGGGCAATCTTGAGGCTTGTTACACAGTAAAATGAACACCTTGGTCTTTTTCCTGGCAAGGATTTCTGTGTAACACTTGCCCTGTCATTCAGAGAGAGCTCTGTGTGCCATGTAGACAAAACAGAGGGATGTCCATAGAAGATGTTATCACTTTGCTCAGAGTTAGAGATATGCAGTAACCCTGTTCTTAATGCTGCCAGCTGCAGAGGGCTGGTATTCACCTTTCTGCTCTGCTCACCTGCTTCAGAAATGAGGGAAGAGCATTACCAGTGAGAAAGAATCAGAGCTGGTCAGTGAAGCAGTATAAAAGATATGTACCAAAGATGGTAAAGGGATGAGGGAGAATTGGGGCAGGGGAGGATGAGGAAAAGGGCATAAATAAACCCTTCAAAAGCAGATAAAACACCATAGAATTGTTTTTCCCTTCTTCCCCTACAATATTCCCGATCTTTCTTCTCCTCTGTCAGCTTTCTCTAGCTGGACATTATGCTCTGTGCACCCCCATCTTCCAGCACACCCTCACAGTCTCCCATCTTAACACCTAGTAACCCGGTATGCTTTGTGTTTGTTAACACAAACATGGGCTGTTAAATGACAGTAAAGTAGTTTCCTATTTCATATGACTCAAAGGTTCAGAGGCACCTTTTTGATCTGTGTGCATTTGCTCATGAAGACGTGAAACTGTTCTTTAGTCTTTCTTTTTTTCCACAGAAGCCTCAGCAAACAGGCATGCTTAAAAAACACACCCCTTAGTACTAGGAGATGGGAATCTCTCCTGCAGCCGCCTCCTCACGCTAATAACACTGCCAGGTGGTGGGGAAGCCTGTTGTTTTACAGCTCCAGGTTGTGCCTGACTGGAACAGAGGGCAGTTGAGTCCAGTGCCTGACCCTGGTCAAGAAAGCAGCAAATCATTTTATCCCCATGGGTGTGAGGGAATTCTTCCTTAAAAGCAGGTCTCATTTTAACTTCTGGAAAATGTTCAAAGTCTGGTTTCTGGACATAAAACAAAATAGCCTCTGAAAAGTTTACAACAGTGAGGAATACGGTAACGTTTCTGTTACCTGTTAAGCGTACCGTCTTCTGTTGCGTCTTGCTGGCTTCCTGGCCTCAGTCATCTTCTTTGGTAGTGAATTCAACCATACAGTTACGTTGCATGAAAAAGTACCTCCTTCAATCTGTTTCTAATTTGCTAAATTATAATACTCTCCCTGCTTTTTATTCTGCAAATCCCAAATGAATGTTCGTTTTCTGTTGTTCTAATCTACCATTTCTGGGCACTTACCTCTGAACTCCTCGTCTCTATTTTCTTAGGTGAATATTTTTTCTTTCTTTTTTTTTTTTTTTCCCCCACTTTGTTCAGGTGTGCGTCTTTCCACAGCCTTAATCGTTCATTCTTCTAATTCTTCAATCCTTGCAATGGGAAAACCTGTACTGTACCCTTCTTCCACATGGGTTCACACTATCAAGCAGAAGACCAATGTTGCAATTTGGGGATGGTTTAGCAGGTCAGAGCTTCACATCTTTGTTACTTAGGTACCTCTTACTATGTTAGCCTTTCCAGGGTGTGACACTTAATTCCTTGGTTGCTTATTCCACAAACAATGTTTTGTGTGAAAAGGTGACTTCAGTTAATTCGTAACAGTGTTTTCTTTAAATATCTCCTCCGTATACAATACAAATGTTACCTACAACAGAATTGTGAGATACCAGGGGCCAGACTGACATTATTCAAAGCAAATAGAGACTGGATTTTTAATTAATTCTTATCTTTCACTAATTTCTTTCTTCAGGTCACATTTCTTCCACAAAGTCCAGAACTGTTTGTTTAAGCTTATAGTCTGACACAGGCAAAGGGGAGGAGGTGGGATTTACATGGTTTAAAAGGGCTTTACTTCTGTTGTGACTATAGAAGTGGACCACAGCTAGTCTTGCTGGGCTGAGTGGATGGTGGCCTGTAAGACACCCGTGTATCAAAAGGCCCGTTCCTCAGGGAGCTATAGCTGTACTATGCTCCCAACCACCCTCAGCCTTCCACCAAGGTTTTCCCAGGAGAGCTGCTGGAGCTCGTGGCCATGCCAGGGCCAGCCGAGGTGGCCACGAGGTCCAGCGGCTATCACCACCACAATGCCCACTGTTGGCAAACCGAAACCACGGATTTTCCCTTTAAGCCGCGTTAAGCTTTTACAAACTGCCCTCAGTCCATAGCTCCTCGACCATTTTGGGATGAGTTGCTGAAATTCATACATTTTGGCGGTGGGCTGGGCTGAGAGGAGCCTGCGTTCAAGGCTGCGCTCTCCTCGCACCTCTCGCCGCCTCAGTCAGGCGAGGAATGCCCGGACCGCGCCCGACTCGGGGCTCGGTCGCTGCCCGACGCCAGGGCGGGACGTGCCGGGCTGTACCGAGCCGAGCCGCGCAAAGCCGAGCCCAACCGAGCCGTGCCCGTCCCCGCCGGCCGCGGCGCCCGCACATGCCCAGTGGCGGCGCGGCTGACGGGGCAGGGGCGGGCCCGGCGCGGGGGGCGGCTCAGCTCGGCTCGGCTCGGCTTAGCTCGGCCCGGCTCGGGGCGGCGCGGTGGGTCCCGCCTCGCCCGGGCGATGCCTGAGCGCGGCGGCGGCGGTGGCAGCGGGGGGGCGGGCGGGTAGCGGCGGCGCGGCCGTGGCGCTGCTGCCCTGCCTTTCCCTGCCCGCGCTGGCCCTTCCCCCGCCCCTCCCCGCTCCGGTGCGCGACTCAGCCGCCGCTCCGGGCAGGGAGGAAGGGCTGGGAGCCGCCTCCCGCTGCCCCCGGCCGCCCCCTCCCCATGCAGCCCGGCCCGCCGCTGGGAGCCCTCCCCGGGGGGATGTTTCTGCGGCCGCTGCCGGGATAACCGGCGCGGCGCCCGCCCCCGCCCCGGACGGAGGATGCTGCCCGCGCCGTGGCGGGTTCCAACTCGGGCAGCAGCGGCCGCGTCCCTCTCCTCGGCTCCGGGCAGCGTCGCCGGGGAGAGATGAGTTCACGGCACCAGGCAGACTGGATCCCTTACAGGTAGGGGGGACCCCGCGGGGGGGCGGCGGGTGGAGCTGAGGCACCGGCGCTGCCCCCTGGGCGGGCGGCGCTGCCCCTCAGCGGGCTCGGGGGGTCACCGCCGGAGCCTGTGCCTGGTCCGCGGGGCCGGGGCAGCCGGACCCCCGCCCAGGCGGGGCGGTGGCGGGTCCCGCCGCGGGGAGCGGGTCGTGGACCGACCCGGGCCGGGTGCTGCCGAAGGGGGAGACTCGGTCCCGCCTCCCAACTTCGGGCCGGTCCCGCTCCGCGAAGTTGGGGGCCGGTCTCGGGCAGAGCTGTCAGCCCCGCGGGGAGAGCGGGGAGCCGTCCTGCCCGCCGCCGCCCCCCAGCCCGGGGCGGGCGGAGCGCTGCGCCCTCGGTGGCGGCCACCACCCCTGGGGCAGCCTCGGGGAGCCGGCCCCGCGCTGCCCCCGCCGCCGGCCGGCTCCGGGAGCGGGACTGCGGGGCGGGCGGGCTGCGGGGCGGCCGCGGGCGGCGGTGCCGCCATGGCGGGGAGCGGGATCGCCATGGCAGCGCCCGGCCCGCCGCTGCCATTGGCTCCGCCGTTGCCATAAGCTACGGGGGCCGCGGCGGCGGCGGCTGCTGCTGCCCGGGAGGGAGCCCCGAGCACCAGCGCGCCCGGCCCGGGGTGTGCGGAGACCCCCGGCCCTCCTCCGCCGCACAGCCCTGCCCTGCCCTGCCCCGAGCGCCCGGCCCGGGTTTGGAGCGGGAGCGTTCGCCGCTGTAACCAGGGAATAGTTTGTGTCTGACTTGCCGGTCCGAGGAGAAACCGAGCCAAAGGTCTCGCTCCGGGCGGGATGCGCTGTGTGCCGTGGAACAGTAATAAGGCCATTTCTGAATCTGCTATTCGGAGTGACATTAACATTATGGGTTGGTGGGGTTTTGTTTGTTTGTTGGTGTTTTTTTTTTTTTTTTTTTTTTTAGTTTTCTTTAAAGTATCTTTTTCAAACTGGATTATTACAAAAAGAAATCATACTCTTCTGGATACGACAGCACACAGCATGTCTGTTTCGTTAGTTTGTTTGTAAATAAACCAGGGTAGATACAGCAACATAAATATTTAAGTGTTGGTGGAGAATCGTGGAATTAAAAATATTTACAGAATAAAACTAACAGATATTAACAAAAACAGGTGTTTGAGCAGGTCGGCTGTAGTTTGCCCCATTCTCAATGGCAGTGTTTGTAGTGGGTCTGTGCCACAATGATTGCAACATAAATACAAATAAATCACTCCTTAATACAGGGAAAAAGCCCCCCCACGATAGATGCACAAGTGGAAGGTCATTGTTTTGATCTGTGCACGTGATAGTTCAAATCAGTAAAAGAATCAGAAAGAAAGAAACCTGATTACAGTGAACCTGAGAATATTGCCACTCTCTCTCCAATAGCTCTTTCAACCCATGTGATTTGAAAAGACGTAAGGAATTGGCAATAAGGCTTCAAAAATGACTAGTGGATACATTCTGATGCAATTTGAAGCATTGTAATGAAGGCAGAAATACCAGAGGAACAGCTGTTCATGGCTCTTCCCAGCAGCAGTGGAACAGTTTCTCCCCTCTCTCACTGTACACAAGGCTCTGCAGAGGCCAATGCCAAAACTTTGCTGAGGGTTTTTGGAGCAGTGGCCTTGAAGAAGGAAGTAAAACATATTTTTCTGCTCAGTGCAGCTCAGAGAAGCAAAGGGAGGCAAAGCAGTAGATCTTCAGAGAAACACATTTGATGATACTCATGTCTTTTCTAATATAGTATTTTTCTTAAATGTTAACCACATGTTTATGGCCAGAAACTGCTGAGGACTGCCCGAAACCAAATGGTAACTGAACCATGCTCCTACTCTGAAATATCTTTATTTAGGCTTCTAACATAGAATTCTCTCAAGAAGTTGACTCATTTTTCAGTCTTCAGAGCTAATTCCTGACTTGGAGGCAAATTTCATTGAACTCACATGTTTAAAGAATCCTCCAGGATCCCCTAAACTTACTTTCCCAGGAAGCAATGATTTTTGAATGTGACTGAGTTTACACGTGAAAACACTGTATTGATAAATTAGGTCAAAGTACAATTTTGTAGGAGTGGAATACACAAGAAGAGGGAGAGACCTGATGTGCACCCCTTGGAATAGTTCATCTCCTCTCTGAGAGGATGTCTCACTCTTATCTGCTCCATTGCTTCAGATTCTTGTTTGCTGTAATGAGTTCAATCCTTGCTAACTCTCAGAGCCTGAAGGCCTGTTTGCCACCTTCTTTATGATCTGGGGGACATGTGACAGCCAACAATGTCGCTGCTGCTAGTGTGGGGGACAGAGCACAGAATGTTGGGCATGATGAAGTCTGTAAAGACATATGTGACATAGCCTGAGCCTCGCTGATGTGCAGTCTGCTAGAAAATGCTGCAGGTCCTTCTCTGAGCTTGGCAAAACAGTTTCAACTTTGACATGGACTTTGAAATGGTAGCATGACTCCTAAACCTACACTGTTCCTCCTAGCAATTGAACGTACCTTTCAACTATATACCTGAATTAATTAATGCAGAGAGGTATTTTATTTTCTTAACTAAAATGGCATATTTTTCCTTACAAGTGAAATGAGGCAGAGGGAATCAGTTCCATGTGTCGTGCACAGCTCATTAAGCAATTCACCTGCATGTCCACAACTCACCAACTTCTACTTCCCCTTTTAAGATGCTGAGAACATTTTGAGTGAGTCAACAAAAATAGTAAGCCATTATTTCAGTGTCAATGTTAGATTTTTTGTGCTGAGGTGGATAAAAGATATTATTTGTGAGTTTCTGATTTTAGCATTTTGCCCTTAATCTCTTTTCTTCTTTTAAGTATTCTGCTTTTGAAACACTAATAGTCATAGGATGAGGAGATTTGAGGTTGCTAATGTTATGTAAAATAATTGAGAAATTGTTTTTTAAAAGTAAATATGTTGCATTTATTTTCATGAAACACATTTCATAGATAAAAATTCAAGCATATGATTAGGCACTTGCATAAAGCTACACACCAGGTACAGTGAGCTAGGAATTCTTCTTTAAATTGAATTCATTTTTGACAATGTCTCTGTTCTTTATTATAACAAATCAAAATACTTTAGACTCAATAAAAAACCAAATCAGTTGCAGTTCATGTCGCTGCCTCAGCCCCAAAGGTGGTTCCTATTGGCAGTTAGCAGTAAGATGTAGCTTCTCGAGGAATTATGTTCTCAAGCACAGTAGTGTTTTCCTTTGGTATCCTTCAGCAGTTTCCAGTAAAAATAGAATGCAGAAGTATCTGGGAGGATATTCACAGGAGTTCCATTTTTTTGTTCAAAACCATGTTTTGGTTTCATATCTTTTTCCTGAACTCATTTTTAATTTATAGAATTTCTTAAATTAGCATACTCATTTTTATTTTATGTTGGTGTGCCTTGAATAAGTGAGCATGTTCACCATACTACATAACTGTAGTCAAATGAAACTGTTGCTAGCTATGATAAAAGTATCAATAAACCCAGTCAAATAGAGGTCCCAGTCCCTATTACTATTATTTGTTCTTATATTTTCACTTGCTTCTTTAACAATAAATCTTACTACTATAACTTAAAAAGCAGCATTTACAAAACCAGCTAACCTGTTCCACGAGAAATATATAAACACTGTCACCTAAAAAGCGCAATCCACGTAGGAATCAATTTGCTGCAAGTCCCCAGAGTTCTCTGTAAAATGTCAGTGTGATGCTGCTGAGCCTTGGCCTGTGTAGATAAACCTGCAGTAGCCCCAGGGGAACCCATGGACTGTGCCGTGGGGGGCCTGGCACTTTGCACAGAGGGCGCTGTAGAAAGCAGATCACACAACCTGCATTTGCAGTGGCATAATGTGTCTTGATATGTACATGATGATGGCAATAATATTATTTTCTTTGTGGCAGGTTTTATCATGCTCAATTTTTGTAGCTTTCATGAATTTGCTCTGAGGTTTTTAAGGCTGTGCTTAGATATTGCAGCTGTAAACAGTCACAAGTTATTTATTTGCAAGGGGAAGGATGAAAATTGCGGAGCACAGCTGTGCTGTAGATTCATGAATCATGGCAATTAGGGCAGATAAGAAGATTTCTCAAAGTGTGACGTGCAAACAAGTCCTGGAACAAGAACGGCCTTGAAGACCAAGGGTGTCCCACATTTGGTTTTGTGCGTGTATTCGAGGCATTGGGATATTTTCTATGCTTAAGCTTTGACGTTCTGAAGGCAGCAGTGCAGGTACAGTGCTCACCTTGCTGCAAGGTGTGGTTTGTGACTGGGTGCATCGCAATGCAGGCGAGCTCCGCTCAGCTGACTCCTGCTGAACGGCATGGATAATGTATGAGAGCTGCTTTTCCTAAGGAAAAGGGTACAAAGAGCGTGTCTGTCCTCTTCTCTGAACTAGGCTGTCTTGTCTCGGGTTATTGTGATGTATAAAATTAGCCTGGTTGTGGTGCTTTTAGAACATTTAAGTTAGAGCTCTCCCTTCATGGAGCTCTGTGCTCTTGCATAGGGTGTTCCTGCTGTAGTGCATGGAGACTCCAGTGGAAAGCAAAGGCCTGGTTTGCCCAGCATCAGCGTGAGGGAGCTGTACAAGCACATCCTCATAGGCAATTGTTACCCTGAAGCTGGTAGCCTAAATCAACCAGGCAAAAAAGAAAGGCGAGGAAAATAAGTCTCACTTTAGTTTTACCAGCGAGGGAAATAAAGACCTGTGGAAGTTGCAGTGAATTGGCTTAAATGGAAATGGGACAAGGCTCAAGGGAGATAAGCTGCAGAGCAGGGAGTGAAACCTAGTTGTCTTGTGCTTTGCAGTGTGCCAAAGGTGGATTTAAGTAAGGGACTGAAGGGGCTTTGCCACCTCTTTGCAGGGTGCACCTCGGGCCTTATGACAGTAAGAGGCTGCCCCAACTGTCCTGAAGTACTGCCACCCCCTACCACCTTTGTGGTATCAGCAGCCAGATCGAGACTAAAACTCATTTTCTAACAGGCCAACGGGTTTCTGGTAGCAACGATCATTTGCAGGTTTCTGGCAGTGACAGTCATTTACAAGCCATCTGTGCCAGATTTGGATCACAGCCGGAAAGTGGATATGAAATGTTATGTCTCCTCTTGCACTTCCCTGGGTTGGACAGTTTTGATTCTTATGCCTGAGGGTTTTTGGACGTTCCTTAAAGTGGCATCCATTTAGACATGCAAGCAGCAGCTTTTCTGGGAGGTGATATTTTTTATTTTAGTAACTAGAAATTGCCATTATCGAGAGCTGGATTCTTTTCACACTTCCTCCTCGTTTCTCTTCCCCTCACACTAATGACTTATTTTCTAATTCATGCTTTTCTGTTCTTTCTCCTTATGAACATTTGCCATCTTGCTCTTCTTGCCTCTTTTTCTGTTTTCTTCTCTTTCCCACTTTGAGATTATTCGGGAAAATAGAATTCTGTCTTGCCAGCTATATGGTGTCTGCAGAAGATACCCTTCTCTGTAAGCATTTGCTGTTTAATTTCCATTTTATTGTTTGTAGCTTTTAAATAAATCTATACCAACTTCCTTTTGTATTACTTAAGTAGTTAGTACATTTGCAGTTTTTTAAAGCTGAAATTATTTGATTATTGAGAATTAATTTCAGTATTTGCAGCAGTTTATTCAAAGATTATTGCTTTAATCATGGATGTTTAATCGGTGTTTATTTTATATCTCGCTTACTGCTGAAGGCTTTGTTCCTGTAGCATGTGAAGGCCAGTAATTGGGATTAGGAGATGCCTTTCTGAGTGATAATCTGTGTCATGCAAATGGTGTTCTGGGGAACAGAAGAACTGTTCTCCCACAGTTTTGCAATCTCTTTTGTCTTGATGTGGTGGCAGGAAGATACCAGCAAGTTCTGAGGACTCAGCTGAGAAAGTAACACCTCTCTGGGCCCTGTTATCATTTGCATAATGCTAATGGTATGCAGGTATACAACAAGACAGTCTTCAGGCTGGAAAATTTTCAGTTGAGAAGACAGGTACAAAAGAAGGGCACAAAATGCAAGTGAAAAGCTTGGGGTGATCGTTGGCATGGTTCTTTTTGCTTTCGTTTTTGTTGCAGACATATGGTCATCACCTTCTTTTGACTGTCCTGTTCTTAGAAAAATGGGAAGTTAGGGGATAGTGACTTAGGTAAAGAAATGTGTTCCCAGAGAAGAGTGTATAGAGTGTACAAAGGTAATGATGGGAGAAGGTGGAAAGATTGGATTAAATATTTTGTATGAGTGCACATGATAAAAGATGAAACTTTTTTTTTTTTGACACAGTTGCTTTATACCAGCTTGTTTTATCTAATACTTGATGGCAATATAGTTTATCTCTACGTTGTGTAGCTTTGTGACACTTAGGAAGGTCTTCAAAAGTTCAGTTTTCTCTGTACTTAAATTACTTACTAGATGTTTTTGTGTTTTATTCTTTTATGTTAATAGGAATCTAAAATATATCTTTACTTTCCCTTTCAGTGATTATAGCAGAAGTAACTTCAGTACTTTTGTATTGCTAATAAGTTGAGAGGTAACATATTTGTCCATTTTTTTATCCCTAAAGAGAAAAAATGACCCAATTGAAAATGCTTCCTTTGGGGAAATGCAGTGGGGCCTTGTACAGGAGAGGAGGAGAGAGCTGCTTCTGCCAGTACAAGAACTTGGCAGGTTTGGATGCTGGTTGTGTGCATTCAGACTACTGTCCTTCCCCCTGGAGGTTGGGATGCTGTAGAGTCTAAGGCCACCCTCTGCCATACATGCACTTGTGTGGTTGCTTGCAGGGAGCTGTCACAAACAGGTGCCACAAGAGCCTTTCTACTGACTTAAAAGGGATTGGATTGGTGCCATCACCTTCTCTGAGCTCCTGTTTTAGCTGAGCAAATAACCAGCAAATGGTCTGTAATACATGAATATGCGAATGTGCTTGTGAGTGACACACTTATCTTGCTCTCTGACAACACAAGTACCCGAGTCATTCTTTCATGAAGTTGAGTTTTAGCTTGAATTCTCAGATGTTTATGAAAATTAAGTCTTGAATTGCAAATTTCAGTGGAAACCTCATGATTCCTGTTGAGATGCATGTTAACACAAGCCTGTAAATATCATAATTCATGATAAATATAACTCATTTGACTCAGGTAATGAAACCACAGCATGAAGTTTTTAATGCTAATTTTAATTGTAATCACAGTTCTAACTACCTGCAGATGAGAAATTACAAGATGAAGAAATTCCTTGATTAACTTCAAATGACGACTAAGTTGGAAATTATATTTGCAAGTGAAATACAGATACATTGGTATTTGATCCATATTTAGGGAAGAGATCAGAACAGTTCTATCTTTCAAATTTGGTATCAGGTTGAAAGCAAAATGAATGAACTTAAAGGCTAGGCATTTTCATTAATAGTATCTGTGCCACAGCAAGAAGCATAAGGAAAATTGGTCTGTTTTTTCCAGAGCAGAGTGTTGCTAACCAATGTTACTACAGCAGCAATTTCACTTGTCTGCAGTGGCAACAACAATGAAATTACGTTGCATCATGTTGCAATTCTCACTTCTGAAAATTTGAGGAAATTATTGAATGTGTTGTGGAAGTTAAGGAATAGATAACTTGTCCAGATAATGACTTAGACTAACTGCTCAGATCAGGTTGAGTGGAAAACGAAAGACTAAGACACTTACTGTACCCTGGAATTCATTCCACCATTTTTGGCAGATATAAATCCCAAGACTCAGGCCAGGAGTGTGTAGTTCCATTAAAGAGGGTTTTGCAAGCCTAGGGATTGTGTGAAGTCTTATATGCTAAAACTTTACCTCAGTTATATGGGTAAATAATGCCTCTTTTGGGACACTGCATCTGTAGAGCAATGTTAAATAACTTTAAAAGTGTCTCTACACACCACTGAGTCAGACCTTGATGACTGATTCTTCCGGGTTACTGAATTTTAAATCACTTCACTGGCTGTTGCTGCAGATTTAAAAACTGAAGTATGAGATTTTAGAGAAAGTTTTTGTGCTTGCCCTAGAATAACATTAGTATTATTTTATTGCCTGTCCTTAAGGCAGAGCTCACGAGCCTTTGCATATCGTTAAATCTCTGCAATCATAGAATCATTTTGGCTGGAAAAGATCTCCAAGACCATCAAGTCCAACTGTTAACCCAGCACTGCCAAGTTCACCACTAAACCATGTCCACAAGTGCCACATCTATATGGCTTTTAAATACCCCCAGGGATGGTGACTCCACCACTTCCCTTGGCAGTCCATTCCAATGCTTGACAACCCTTTCAGCAAGGAACTTTTTCCCAATATCCAATTTAAGCCTCCCCTGGCACAACTTGAGGCTGTTTTCTCTCATCCTGTCTCTAGTTCCCTCGGAGAAGGTACTGACCCCCACCTGCCTACAGGCTCCTTTCAGGTGGTCGTAGAGAGCAATAAGGTCTCCCCCGAATCTCCTCTTCTCCAGGCTAAACAAGCCCAGCTTCCTCAGCCAGTCCTCATCAGAGCTGTGCTCCAGACCCTTCCCCGGCTCTGTTGCCCTTCTCTGGAGTTGTTCCAACCCCTCAGTATCTTTCTTTTAGTGAGGGGTCCAGAACTAAACACAGGACTCGAGGTACGGCCTCACCACTGCCGAGTATAGGGAGGCAATCACTTCCCTAGTCCTGCTGGCCACTCTATTCCTGATCCAAGCCAGGATGCCATTGGCCTTCTTGGCCACCTAGCACGTGCTGGTTCATGTTCAACTGCTGTCAAACAGCATCTCCAGGTAATTTTTCACTGAGCAGCCTTCTAGCTACTCTGTCCCCAGCTTGCAGCGCTGCCTGGGGTTGTGTGACCCAAGTGCAGGACCTGGCACTTGGCCTTGTTGAACCTCATGGACTTGGTCTTGTCCCATGAGTCCAGCCTGTCCAGATTCCTCTGCAGAGCCTTCCTGCCCTCCAGTTGATCAACAGTCCTGTCCAACTTAGTGTCATCTGCAAACTGACCGAGGGTGCCCCTGATCCCCTTGTTCAGATCATTGATAATGATATTAAATGTGGCTGACCCCAATCCTGAGCCCTGGGGAACACCACTGGCTGTCAGCTGGATTTAGTTCCATTCACCACCACTCTCTGGGCCTGGATATCCAGCCAGTCTTTTACCCAGTGAGCAGTGCACTCATCCAAGCTGTGAGCAACCAGTTTCTCCAGGAAAATGTTGTGGGAAATAGTGTCAGAGGATTTACTGAAGTCTGATGTGGATGCTGCTTCTGGCCTTGCTGAGGTTGTGTGAGCTGCAGGCTCCTGGTGGCTCTCACAGCTCCACCTGAAGTTCCCCCAGTTTGAGAAACCTCCCTGTGAACGACACTGGAGTGCTCTGCTGCCAGTTGTGCTGGCACTGGAGCCACTCACCTTGGCAACTGATGGAGACATGGAGAGCCCTGTAGCTTTGCTTGGTGTGGAATTGGTTAAATCCTTTGCTTCTGTGTTTGATGTCTGTGGTATGCCCGTGCTGCATACTGCAGTGCAGGAGGGAGGCACTTGGGTGAGCTGTATGTGAGCTAGCACAGATGCTGAAAGCTGTACAACCACATCAGAAATGCACAAGTGATTTACTCCTTTGAGGAGCAATTGCAGTTTGGTCTGGGAGGAGCCAGGGACTACCCTATTTAAATTGTTTTCAGTATATATGTTAGCTTGTTTACAGTTATCCAGGCCTCTGTCACAGCACAGTTCACAGTGTGGATATAACTTTTAATTTATAATTCGTTATCTACTCTGAAATAAAGATGTTCATTTTTGGCTATTAAAGAGCACTAGCCACCTCTAAGTGACCTAATCTAGGCTCTGGCTTTTCAGAATACTGGGATAATTCTTGGACATGCCAGATATAGTAATTAAGAAATAATATATTAATATCCAGAAAAACTGGGCCATCATATCAGTACAAGAAAATCATGACATTACTAAATGTTTGAGGCATCCTGGAAGACGCCTTTTAAATACTGGCTATTTCAAAGAATGATACAATGTAGTATTCTGGCAGAATTGATGCAGCTTGAAAAATTCTTAATTACCTCCTTGGGGCTTGAATATCATTCTCAGTTTTTAAAGATCAAGAAAAAACAGCACAGGAGAAATTTAAATGAAAGTAAAAGTCCTTCCTGCCTTTCTTCCTTCCTTCCTGCTTTTTTTCCTTCTCTCCTTACCTCCCTTTTTCCTTCCTGTTATGATTCTTGGGCATGTTCTTCTATTTATTAATTTAATACTATATGCATGAGGCTTTTCAAGATAGAGGTTGTTCTGAGTAGTATTGGAAGGAAAAAAAATTTCCAGTCCTGTGCATCTTGTGACAGAGTGATTTCCAGCTTATTCTGTTGGAAAAAATGTGAAAATATGTTTGCATAACCTGAAAAGTGGGATATGCAAGTTCAGGTGTTCAAGTCTCTGCCCTGATGTTTCATTCCTTAGGAAGGTATTTCTCACACCTGAGATGAGTGCCTGGATTTTCAGGTTATTTGTTGATGTGGGCTGGGCCTGTCCCCTCACCCCCCGAAATTTTCTTCTGAAGCTCTGAAGATCACTGAGTTTACAAGATTTGGATTTGATAAATTGGCATTCTCTTACAAAGACTCCTGGCAAAAGAATCCAGTGAACTCTAGACTTGGAAGAAAATATTTTAGAGCTTATAAAATTAATTTTACTTACAATAGATTGTAGTTTCTAAAAGACATAGTTTCATTGATGTGGTGCCACATAATATAAGCCATAACCAAAATTGAAGGAGATAGTGAGGCAACTAGGAGCTCATTGGAAATGACTATCCAGTTGCTGTACTTCGAGTTTATTGCTTGTTGCATTCCATTAAAATATAAAGATTTTGAAACAGAAGTTTTAAAATCACGTGCAGAATAGATGTGTTTTATCCTTAGGCTGGTATAGGGCTTTCAAAGGATGGAATGCAATACTACACAGGGAACCTTGAATAGTCTATGGCTGGATTTTCAAGAGTGCTCAGAATCTGTTGAAAATACTTAATGTGGTGGAGAGAGAAGGCAGGAAAATGACTATTGTGCTGCTTAGTCAAAATGACAAACAGCACATAACACATTGCAGTTTTTATGTGTTCTTTGGCAAGAACATCTCATTCTCATCTGAAAAGGCTTATTCTGAATAAAAATCTAAGATACATTAGAGGCATAGATGTTTTCACTGCATTACATGATGAACTGTAAATACACCCAGTTGACATTGTGAAGCATCCTCAAAGTAAACTCTCTGTGCGTTGAGGTGAAAATTCAGCCCAAGGGGTTTTAATTTACAGCCAGCTCTGCAATATTGCATTTACTGTGGACTTGGATTAACAATGCCAAACGTGACTGCATATTGCAATAAAAATTAAATTGAAAGATGGTGTTCTGAATGTTTTTTTTTTTTCAGTTTGTATTCAATGACATCTATCTTACTGCTAATTTTTCATGAAATAGCTATGATATTGTTTCTGTATTTTTTATTTTCATGTCATTTGAGTAGGTCTATATCTAACAATGACTGAGTCATTACTAATAATTCCCTAAGTTATTTACTTTGTGAAGTGGAAGACATTTGTTTTCCTTTTACATCACTAAATGCCTGCTTCTGTATCCTAATGATACACAATACTTAAACTCTTCAGCTTGTTTATGTGGTTCTTTCCCTTTTTGTGAGTCCTCTGTATCTGGAATTTTGATCTGCAGTGCTCTGTCCAGCACGCTGTCAAATGGCTGATGTTGGTTTTGGGGAGAATAGTGCTGCTGGGAGAGTGCCTGGACATAATGTGGGTTGTGCTAAATTTGTCAGTAAGTCAATGGCAGCATTTCCTTATGATCTTTCAGCTCTTCTTAAATTGAATCTTCTAATAATCATATAGCAGATAAATATTTGAGCAGGATTTCAGGTCTGTGCTGCCATCCAAAAAGTATCATCAGGAGTCTTTAGAAGATGGGTTTCAGATTGAAGCAGAGGTCCTTCTGTCAGCAGGTGGGAGCAGGGGAGAGCAGACATGTTCCCAGGAGAGCAGCGTGGTTTGCTGGCACACGTGGTCAGCACTGTGGGTCAGCAGTCCCTGGTCACTGCTGGGGTCACAGCTGTGAGGTGACAGTCCAGAGGGGCACACTGTGTGCCCCCCAGTTTGACACACATAAAGATGAGAGCATGTGCTCTGGTAGTGTGGAACACCACCCCAGAATGATAAACACTTTTGAAGGCTCACGTGTAGGAAGCTGCTGCTGACTTACAAATTTCCAGCTTGCTTATGCCAGCCAGCTTTCCTTCCATAATTCTTCTGCTGAACTCCTCATCCTGTTCCAGTTTTGGTAGGTCCTGAAGGAACAAGAAAATGGAGCCCTCTGAGTCTGACAGAATGGATCTGAGTGATATTCAGTGGATGCTCCTTCGGGCTGAAATGGCTCACCTTGTATCCTACAATAAACACAAACTCATGGGTTGTGCACTGAAGTATTAGAGCAATGTGCAAATAACAGTGATCACATAATACATCAATACACATTTTGTGCAGTGGGCAATTAGTGTTCCATAAAGAAATCAGATGATACACAGTCATATGTATTTATCAGAGAAGAGTACAAAACATCTGCTGGTGTATGAGAGTTGATTAGACCCAAAGGGGGATCTTAGTTTCATTCTTTTTTAATGGTCCAACAGCTAAAATGATTCTTTCTCCATTACTTAAATGCATTTGGAAATAGCTTCCCACAGTGCCAGAAGTGGTTTAATTACATCTGATATGGTTAAAAGAGGTCTTCAGCTTTGTCTGATACAGCTTCCTCTATCTGAGAGTACGTGTGCTCGCTGATTACACCTGCTGTTGTCTCCTCTGCCTGGCGCACACCTGGTGATTTTACAGTGTGGCCGTGGCTCAAGAGCTCAGTGTGACACGTCCCTCAGAGGGCTGGATGTACCTTGGCATTGTGCTGTAGTGCACTGCCAGTCTTGTCTCACCCTCTCTTGTCCTGCTTGGTGTGGAGCCCTGGGAGATACTGCAAAGGCAGAAGCATATTACCCTTGTGTTACAGATGGGGACACTGAACCTACAGCAGAAGTGTGGCTTTTCCAGAATAAAAGCTCAGTAGCAAGATTGGGGAAGGAATTATCTTTCCTTTATCTTCCATCCTTCTTTCTTCTAATTAAGATTATCTTATTTCTTTTGTATTGCTGTTTGTCTGTTTAGAAGAAATCCACATTGGGATAATGAGAATTATGCATATGTAGACAAGAGAAAAATTAACTCACTGTACTTTCTTCACAATGTGTTGGAGTTGGAAGGAATTTTCTTCACATACCCATAAGAAGTGTTCCAGGATCAATACAGCTTTAGAAACCAGAATTCCTGTAGCTGTTGTTCAAAATGTTCCCTATGTGGATTCTCATATTATTAAGCTCAAATACTTCCTCTCCACAGAGAGGCTATTTAAGGTCTTTGCCTCTACCCAGCCACCACCTTCATCATGAAATCTATTGATTTAGAAAGATTTACCCATCTTTAATTTTAATTGAAATTAATCAATTGAAGAAATTATGGACTTACCTTCCTTGTGTAACCAGGCAGAATACCCTCATTTTATAGATACCAAATTGTCAGTGAAGGAATTTGATGTTTGACTGCTCTGGTCAAATTGTATTACAGATGCCTTGTAGAAATGAGAATTCTTTATGAAACTTCCAGAGATACACTTGTTCCCTGCTTTCTACAAAATGTAACATTAGCATACATGTTTCATGAGAGACAGAAAACTTAAATACTTCTCTGGCAAAGACCCAAATTTTTTGAATTTAGTTTTACATGCATGGTATGATTTGCTTCCTGTTTTAGGAAATCAGCAACCAGTCTGATAATCACATATTTCTATTCACATTTTACCCATATTTTAATTGAAGATGTTTCATAGGAGAAAAGCAGGGTTACAAGTGTGTCCACAGACAATGCTGTATGTGGTGCTTCAGTCCCCAGTGGAGATTGCTTTTGCTGAAATTGTTGCTAACAGGCATTCTAGCAGGTGAAGTGGAATAATTAAAATGGCAACTTCAGCCACATATTAAAAAAATATGAAAAGGATGGTGAAATCCATTTCCTGTAATGGTTTGTTACGGATGTCACAGCACCTGAGCAGCTCTTTGTTCAATAAAAATGCTTTACATCTTATTCTCCCAGCCTTCACTTTGTGAGTTAAACACAAGACAGCCTCCTGGCAAATAGGTCTGTATGTTTTGCTGTGATTTTTGTATCCACAAACGGTGTTAATAAACTTTTTGGTGGGGTTTTGTCAACACAGTCTTTCTTTAGCAGTTAATCTGATCTACTTCAGCTGTGATGTCTTTAGTTACATTTTTAAATGACACATGGGAGCAAATTAGATTAAACTTGTTTTCTTTATTGAAAAATGGAAAGCACAAAATCCAAGACCTGTAGTATCTTGAATTACCTCAGGACCTGTTTCTGTCATGCTTAAACAAATCTGCTACAAGAGTGTGGCTGCATCAGTGGTATCTCTCTTAACCAGCACTGGCTTTGAAATTAGAAATGGAAGTGGTTTTAAATACACTTGTTTTTTACTTTATTATGAAAACATTTGGGATGGGAAACAATTTGAACTTTTTCTGAGTAGGTGGAGAGTGACATTTGCTAAATTCTGGCTTCTGGTTATCCTCTCTCTCTCTTGAAGCTTTTTTGTTAAGTTGTAACCACATAGGGAACAGTAGTTGTCACAATGTAATTGAATATTGGAGATTCATTTGAGCTCCACAGGTTGAATGCACAGATTGAAATTTGGTGTGTCTATTCATCTTCCTTTAAAAAACAAAGGGAATAAAACAAAAAAACCAAAACCACACAGACCCAGTGATACAAAATCTTCTGTACATCTGAATTATTTTTTTTAAAAGCAGACTTTCTCTATTCTATGTAGTGAGTAAGTAGATTTTTCTTGTGTTATTTCTGGCAATAAAGTTGTCCCTGTCTTTCTGTGAGTTCATAATATGCCTGAATCTTAGAGAAAAGAGAAGAAAAAGACAAGGAAAACAGTTTTTGTCTTAATTGGTAAATGAACTGCAGTGTTCTCAGTATCTGTATCTAGCATAAAAACAGACATTAAAATTGTAGATTTTGCTGTCCATTTTGTTTCTAGGAACTGACAAATGTACAATTTGCAATCCTATATAATTATAATCTGATTCTAGAGAACTGTAATTTCTACCAATATATAGAAATATATCATTTGAGCATAAATTTTCAGTACGCAATGTGCAGGGATTAGTGGCACAACCTTAATGAGAATCACACTGCTTAATTCCTTGGATAATATGCTGATATTGTGTCCTTTATGTATTTTGAGAGGTCAAATGTACTGAAAATCTGTAGCAGTATATGAATGGCAGAGGATGCTCGTGGCTTTGTATGAGAGCTGTCCTTCAGTTTATAAAACATGGTACCCTATTTGCTTAGACATTGGCACATGGTGAAAAAGAAAAAGAATGCTTAATCAAATAAGAACAGTTTAAAAAAAAGTAGATGGGATGAGATCTTTTTTTCATCTGATGCCTTTGGATGTTTTGTTACAGTCACAGATGGCAGCTGCTTGCCATTTTATGAAAAATAAATACTTAAGAGTTGACACACCTTTTTTTTAAATCTAATTGTCTTATTTTAAAGACAAGGTTACTCTTTTTGCATGCAAGGTATTTGTGGAAATCCTAGGAATTTTCAAAACAATCATGAAAATCATCTTGTTGCTTTGTGTTTGGGTTTTTTTTTATTATTCCTCCTTCATTAATGTTGGATGGAACTGGTGAATATTTGACAAGCAGTTTAGAAAACACAGAGAAAAATAAATGATTTTTTAAAAATCAGCCTTTTGTTTTGATGTTCACCATTTGCTATAAGCTTTCATTGTGCAAGTACTTAGCCATTTGAGCAGGCCTAGATGGCAATATTTATGTCCAGCAATAATAAGTTATAGTAGTCAGTTCAGGATCAGAGCCGTAAAAATTCGGTGGTGTGCATATATCAAACCCTATTTTCAGTCTTCTTCAACTATAGTGAAAATGGTGTTCTGGTCTCAAATGTCTTGCCTAGGGGACTGATTTTGGCTCTCAAAGAGTACCACGCAGGCTATTCATGTGATGATGTTTTGAAGCCCAGAACAGCAATTTGAAAAAGAAAGTTGCAGTTAGAAATAGGAATTAGTTGGGTCATACTCATTAGCTCTTAATTTTTCAGTAATTTGAAATATATAAATAACTGTGTCAGCTATAAGCTGTATACTGCAGAGGAGATTTTCAGCTGGAAATCCAAAGCTTTCTGGGGACACCGACTCCTCTGAAACTGTGAGTCTGTGTGCTGTTTGGCTCCTCTGCCACACCCTTTCCCACAATTTTCATTTCTTGCTGGCAGTGCACATTCTTACATATCTTACACATCTTGTAGAGCAAAATTTTATGTCATGAAAGGAAGAATTGCTGTATCAATTAACTGCCCAACGCTGAAGGAATCCAGGATTTCTGTCATACCAGTCAATGATGATAATTTTCCAGACTGCATTAAAAAAAAGTAGTAGCTTTCCAGACTTTCTCTCCTAGTTTTTTTTTTTTTTAAATATATATACATATATCTATGTGTACATACTGAAATATTTGGAAATAATGTCTTATCTGGTTGTGTGCTGGGAGGTCAAGCTGGACGGAGCAGATAATGTTTTACTTTTCTCAAGTTATCACACTTCTTACTAATTAAATGCTTTTTCATATTTTTCCTTTTATATATCACTATAGCAAGGCATTTCAGTTCTTTGTAGTGCCATGCAATATACTCTAAAGTGTTGAGAGAATAATCCAGAGTAATTTTTAGACCTAATAATAATTTCATTGGAGGCAGTTTGAGAGAACCAGATGAAGACAAGTTCATAATTTTAATCAATTAGAGATTGTACTCCCTGAGTTTTTTGGGTTTCTTATTTGCTGAAATATTGATAGCATATACTGTACCTAGAACAACACTGGAGAAAATCCTGATGTTGCCTCCCTGCCTGTGCTTTATATGCCCTACTTTCTGCAGTTTGTGGTACTGCCCTTGTGAACTGAGCATTTGTCAAGTGCAGTGTTTGCCATGAGATTCTAATTGAAGATTTGATTAAAAACTTCTGACTTAACATATTAGCTTGATAGTTGATTTAAACTTAAAACTCTACGTGCCAGGTGGATTTGTGTGTTTACGATTCACATCAAGGCAGATAATTCTAGCTGTTGGAATCTTTCTTGCATCAAGAAGGAGTGTCACAACCCTGGAAACTAAGTTTTTGTGGGAGGAAGTATCAGAAGTGGGGGCAAAAACCACAGGGAAGATTTCCATTACCTATTGGAGTTTTCTCACTGGACAGGTCCTGTTTTGAGTTGTATTTTGTGAATAATTTTGATGTTGGAAGTAGGAGACTCAAACAGCTGTAATCTTTCAGTTGTGTGGCACAAGAGCTGGCACTTGTTTGTACTGTCTAATACCACTTCTTCCAGTACACTTACTTAGGTAAAAGGTAAATGATTGTCAAATGTAACAAAAATATTCCCAGAGTAGTCAAGAAGAAGTATAGTTGGGACTCTGATGATCCATAATGAACATGGAACTAAAAATATTACAATAACAAGTATCTGACCTGTTTTACATTTGATTAATTTATTTGTAATATTTAAAGCTGACATACTAAACCAGGTATATAAATTCAAATTGGTGAGCACAGTTAATGTTTATAAAAAGCAATGGTGATTAAATTTTATGCAGTGTACATATCTCAGTATGCAACAAGAAGTATGTTGTGTAACAGTGTTGAGACCGTTATTTGATGTGACACTTCCAAGTATTTGTAAATGTAGGGAATGCAGTTTGCTCTTAAAAGTACTATATTTTCTTCAACTTGAAACAGAAAAAAGAATGCCAGTGTATCTGGGGTTAAATAAAGTATGGTCAGAATAGAGAAATATGGGTCTAATGGGACAAGTTAGGTTTGTTCCTAAATGTGTCAAAAAGTAGTATTTGTTCCTTTTCCTAATACAACCTATGATATGTGATTTTATATACCATTGTTCCATGTTATACTTTCCCCTTCCTGCTTATTTTATCTCTCCAGTTATTTTTACCAGAGAAAGTTAGAAGCTGACACAGGCTGAAATTTGCCTTTTGTTTTTCAGCTTCCTTGACTGGGAGTAATACACAGATGTGGAGAAAATCATTTAATGTAACAAAAAGAAAGAAAAGCTGATATGCCTTATAATAATGCATACTTTTCTCCTCCACTCTTAGAGAACAGAGACAATTTTACCAACGGTGTGCTAGAGCCATTGCACTTTGCTTGACAGTAGTCTGACTTCTGCTGCCTCCCTTCCAATGCTACCTTCTTCCAACACAGCACCTGGACTTAATAGCATCTTTGGCAAGGAGTTACTTGCCAGAGAGAAACAAATGGTATATCATAGAATGGTTTGTGTTGGAAGGGACTTTCAAAGGAACAAATAGAAAACAGGCTAGAAAATAGGTTTTCACTGTAACAAAGAAGGTGTTGCATGAATCTTGCTTTGGTATGATTTTGGGCACTTCTGTGCAGAGGACAGTGCCACTAAATGAATCCTGAGCAGTTCAAGGATGCTAACATTTTTTACACAAAGATAAAGAAACTAACTCCCCCTAAAAGTTTATTATAGCCTAATGAAGCAGGGTCAGCTAAACCTTTCAAGCAGCATTTAAGGGTTCTTTGGAGGCAGACTCAACTACATTGCTCTTCCCTTTTTCAATGAATACAAAGCTTTTCTGTCTTTCTTTGGGTGACGTATATATCAGTTTGTAAATTCCCCTTAAAACAGCAAGGTCTGGTCCCCTGGGCTTCTCTAAATTGGTTTGGTTTTTTGCAACCTGAAGCAACTGAAGTGGCCACCATCTCTGCCTTTGCTGTAAACTCCCCAAAGAAGGACTGCCTTAGGTAGAGGGACCAGCTTTATATAACAATCCTTAATACTTGTTATGAGTAAAGCTTCCATGTTGGTTTTCTGCCATTGCTTCTCAGTAGCTGTTTGCTTCACAGCTGCAGAAAACTCTCTGACCATCTTGTAAAGGTCTCCTGCTGCTTCCTGGGTCTTGAGAGTGGATTTCATTTACCCACATTTGGTTGCACACAGAAGCAAAGGAAAAAGATTAGCTTAGTTTTGAAATGGACAATGCTCTTCAGGTTGTTTACTCACAAGATCATATTTTCAGAACAAACTGATAAATTAAAAAAGATTAAATATGTAAGTTGTTTTGAAATTATCTTTAAATACTGTAGACATCATTCTACCAGACAACAGTCTACCAGGATTGAAAACTTCTCATTAAAAAAAAAAGGGGGGGGGAGGAAAGTGAACATCCCAACCTTACTATTACTATGGTTTTCTAAGATTGTGTTAATACCTGGAGGACTGAGTCTGAAAAGGAGTCTGTTTTTGTGCAGGCACAATGTATGCACATTGTGAAAACAACTCTGTCTTCAGGAGTTTATAATTAAAAATCCCAACCTGGAGGGATTTATACATATGCATCATTTTGTGCAGTGTGAAATTAGTGGGAGCATTTTCCTGAGGTTGAATTCGTGGGTTTGGGGATTCAGGGCCCAGGTATGAAGATCAGAGTGTATGGAATACCTCATCTGCATAGAGTGCTTTTAGAAGTAATGACTGAATTTTCATTACTGAGTACAAAATCTAGGCCAAATGGTGTTTGTTACTCTGGCCAGCCATCAACATCTTTCCAATCTCGAAATCCGTATCATGCTGTTAGACACCAGGGTCTGACAAACTCATTTTCCACTGAAAATGCTGTCCAGGATTGTCAGAATTTGCTACTTGTATGGAAGGTAGTACAGAGAACGATCTCAAACCAAAATGAAACATCTGCTTTTCTCAGTTCCAGCAAAAGAGTACTAGGTTGGATTATAAAGATAGTATGTGTGGGGGGGAAAAGTGACAAAATATTTTGGTTCATGGTTAGTATTTATCATGAAATGACGTGTCTTCCCATAGAAACTGTATTCCATAGAAACTGTAAAACCACCTGTAAAAAGGAAAAGGGAACTCGACTGTTTCAATTCACTAACACCTCCTATCAGTTACAATTCTTACTGTATTTTTTCTTCAGTTTTGATTTTTAAAGCAGTTAAGGGAAACTAGATACTCTTTTGCCTTCACATTCTGAATAAATTGATAGCTTAATTTCACTATTCCTTTAAAAGTCCAGTAAATACAACTTTTTTTCCTGTCCTGTCCTAAACACATAGGTAGGCAGTGGGATCTGTTAATTCTTTGCTGCATCACTGAATTACCTCAAATACAACCCAATTCAGCAGCAGCATGTTTGATCTACGTATTTGTGTCTGTGTTTGCTTGCCTACTGCAGGGAGAAGCCTCACTGAACACCTGCAGCATTGACCCTATCGTTGGGATCAGTGGTTTTTTTGTTAAACACTTTGCAATTATACTATTATTTTAAAGGCCAGCATTGTTTCTAGGTTAATTACTGTACCTGCAAGGCTTCATTCTTGCTTCACAAAGGTGTTTCCAAGAGGAGTTAAAACTTGTTTGTTAATCTCATTTTACAGGTGTCTTGAAAGGTTGCACTGTTTGATGTGAAATAGGTCCAGTGTGCTGCCAGCTGGACAAAACCATGTTTCATAGGGCAGGTATAGGAGAGGGAGGGCAAGGAGCCAGAAGTCATCTTATGCAGGTTTTCTCTTCATTGCAATGGCTCAGAATGTATCAGAAATGCAGAAGTCTGTTCTAGGTGACAACTTTTACCAGTGCAGCAGTGGAATTGGGAGAATCCTTGTGGTCCAGGTGGAGAACTCCTGTTCTGCAGTGTATGTATGTGTAAATGCAGTCTCCTTATCCAGACAGTACTTTTCCCTAGTTTCTGCTCATTTAATTTATTGTTTGTTGTGGTTGGATGCTTTGTACATTAATGGGTTGGGTTTGTTTGTGCATGTATTTTACTGTTTTAATGACTGAGATTGGCTGGATTTTGGTACTGAGAGATAAATCTGGCTGCTAGGGCTGGATCTTTCCTGTGGCTGGCAGGGATGTGTTTTCGATAAAGGCACTTCCTGAAAGTCATGTCATTTGTCATCTGGATCCATCTGCATTGCAGGTAGTGTATCTCGAGGTCACAGTGGTTTTTTTCCTTCCCAATTTGCTCCTATCCAGGCGCTTCTCATCAAACTACTTTAAAGACAATTTTAGCATATATCACCCACAGGCTATTGTGTGTTTCTGCTCCATCATTTATATTTATTGAATTCACCTCTCTCTTTTGGGACATAGATTCTTTTTCTGACATTGTATTCAGAATTTGTGTGTGTTGAGGGAGGGCAAGAAATATCTCAGCCTTCCACTCTTCCTTTAGGTGTTATTTTCATTACCTGCAATTTACTGCCATATTCAGTTCTAGGTAATTGCAGAGAATGAATCTGTACAAATATTAGTTCACCTGATCTTTCCAGGGCAATAGTGGCAGCCCTGTAGTTCAGTTGTTTAAAACATGCAATGTGCTTTAGGGAAGAGTTTTGCTTTTCATCTCAGTAGATCTTTTCCCGGCTTCTTACCATTCTCACTGAAAGCTGTCAGCCTAGACATTTCAGATGCTAAACTGTAGTTTCTTTTTCACAATGACTACAGTTTTGTTTTAATTTAACTCAAAGCTGTATCTCATTACTGCAGAGCATATCTGAAGTGTCTGCAGAGCTCCTGTTGTTCCCTTCAGCACTGAGAGTTTCCTGGGCTATTTGCTCTTGCTCAGTGTCTGGTTGTATATATCCTGTAATAGACCTATCTTACAATATATTTTTACCTGACTGTGATATTATTTTTAAAACTTGGTCTAGGTGAAACATTTAGAAGACTTGATTTCTACAGTTTCTATTGGTTTCATATACCTAAAGTCGTAAAAATTGGAGATCTAGTTTGATGTACTCTTTTAATTAAAATAGAGCAAAAATGCTGTTATAGAGTCATAGAATGGTTTGGATTGGAAGGGATCTTAAAGAGTTCTAGCTCCCCTGCCTTGGGCATGGATATCTTCCACTAGACCAGGTTGCTCAAAGTCCCATCCAGCCTGTTCTTGAACGCATCCAGGGGTGGGGCATCCACAACTTCTCTGGGCAACCTGTTCCAGTGCCTCACTACCTTCCCAAGGAAGAATTTCTTCGTAATATCTAATTTAAACCAGCCCTCTTTCAGTTTGAAGCCATTCCCCATTGTCCTGCCCATGTAAAAAGTCCCACTCTAGCTTTCCTGTAGGCCCCCTCTAGGTACTGAAAGATGCTATAAGGTCTCCCCCGAGCCTTCTCTTCAGGCTGAACAACTCCAACTCTCTCAGCCTTTCCTTACAGGAGACGTGCTTCAGCCCTCTGATCATCTTCTTGGCCTTCATCTGGACTTGCTTCAACAGGTCCACATCCTTCTTATGCTGGAGACATGTTCTTATGTCCCAGACCTGGACACAGTACTCCAGGTGGAGTCTCAGGAGTGATGAGTAGAGTGGGAGAATCACTCCCTTGACCTCCTGTCCACACTTCTTTTGTTGCAGCCCAGGACATGTTTGGCTTTCTGGACTGAGGTCACATTGCCAGATCATGCTGTGCTTCTTGTCAGCTGTCACCCCCAAGTTCTTCTCAGCGTTGCTCTCAATCCGTTCTCCACCCAGCCTGTTATTTGTGCTTGGGATTGCCCCAACTCAGGTGCAGTACCTTGCACTTGACCTTGTTGAATTTCGTGAGGTTTGCGCAGGCCCACCTCTCCACTCTGTCAGGGGTCCCTCTGGATGTCATCCCTTCCCTCCAGTGTGTCAACTGCTCCCCACAACTTCATGTTATCTGCAAACCTACTGAGGGTGCTCTCAATCCCACTGCCCATGTTGCCAACAAAGAAGTTAAACAGCGCTAGTGCCAATATTGATCCCTGGGGAACACCACTCCTCACTGGTCTCCACTTGGACATTGAACAGCTGACCACAACTCTGTGAGTGTGATCATCCAGCCAATTCCTTATCCACCAAGTGCTCCCTCTGTCAAATCCGTGCCTCTCCAGTTTGGAGACAAGGACATTGTGCAGGACTGTGTCAAATGCTTTGCAAAACTTCAGGGAGATGATGTCTGTTTCTCTTCCCTCATCTACCAGTGCTGTAGCCCTGTCGTAGCAGACCACCAGATTTGCCAGGCATGATTTGCCCTTACTGAAGCCATGTTGGCTGTCACCAGTCATCTGCTTATTTTCCACACGCCTTTGCACAGTTTCCAGGAGGATCTACTCCATGACTTTGCCAGGTGGAGAGAGATGAGACTGACTGGATTGTAGTTCCCCGAGTCTTCCTTATTTCCTGTTTAAAAATGGGGATAATGTTTCCCCTTTTCCAGTCAGTGGGAACTTCACTGGTCTGCCATGACTTCTCAAATAGCATGGATAATGACTTAGCCACTCCCTCTGCCAGTTCCCTCAGGGCCCACAGATGCATCTCATCAGGTCCCATGGACTTCAGGTTTCTTAGATGATCTTGAACCTGATCTTCTCCTACAGCGTAATGTTTCATTTTTCCAGTCCCTGCCTTTGCATTCCACAACCCAGGTGGTGTGGTTGGAGCATTTGCTGGTGAAGACTGAGTCAAAAAAGTCATTAAGTACCTCAGACTTCTTCATGTCCCTGGTAAGCAGGTCTTCCATTTCCTTCTGGAGAGGGCCCTCATTTTATCTAGTCTTCGTTTTATCACTGATGGAAACTTGTGTTGTTGCCCTTGACATCTCTGGCCAGATTTAATTCTATCAGGGCTTTAGCTTTCCTAACCTGATCCCTGACAATTTTGTGACCATGCTGAGGATTTGGCTGGAGTTAATCTTAACAATTATCTACATGGAATTAAGAAAAAAAAATTATGCATGTGTTCCTGTTGTTACATTTGCTCTCAGTTAATCTGCAGAACTGTTGCCAGGCATAATGAGTGTCATAGATCTTAATGTACAAAGGACGTTTAGATAAACCTTACTGAAGCAAATAGGACCAAAAACCTTTCAGGAAGTTCTCATTAATTTGCTGATTTTTAAGCTAGTTTGCCATCCAGAATTTGAAAAGAAAATAGAGCATTTGGTTCTGTAATTATTTGTGCAACTGCAAATGCAGTCTGTGCTATCAGCCATCTGCCCTGCAGGCATTACTTTTAGTGCCATTTGGATCATCGTCACAGTGTGTGATCCTCTGCATCTTCTGTTTTGTGGCTGACTTGGTGCTGATAATTCTCATACAAATATCTGCATTCACATTCCTGCCTTTTCCCCCCCTATTCATTTGCTTTATCCTTTTTAGTCTTTTTAAGGGTCTTCGGAACAGCTGCACAGGCAGAGGAGGCGATGCTGTGTTCCCGGACAGGCGTGCTTTCATTTATCATGTGAGATTCACAGCGAAACACTTTATTCCTCTGAAGCTTCCCATAAAAAAAATGCAGTCTCTGTTTCTGCAGCAGTTCCTGGTGTCTGTACTTCCCTGGTCAGTTCAGTGGTGACTGGTAGGCGACCAGTAAGGGCAGGCTGTTTCCCTCTCTGCCCTGTGAATATGACATGGGAGAAATCCAAGAGCTGCTGTTGCTGCTGTTGGCAGTAGAAGGGCAAACTAAGATTGAATGTCCTTGGGCTGCTCCTCAATGACCAGACTTTTCCTCGCTTAGATGGCCCAGGAAAGCAGTTACTCATTTTACCATAAAGATAGTGCTGCAGGTTTTACTCTGAATTGGATGGCTGAGGAACTGCTTTGGAGTTAGAAAGCCTTGATGATTCCTAGCATGAGGGGAGCCCTTGCAGTCTTCCAGAGTGATTTTTTTCATTTTTAAGTCTTTGATTAGGCTGTGTGTCTGATATAATGTTTCTCCCAAGTGGTGTCTGGTGAGCTCAGCTTATGGTGTGCATGGGGGAGCAGATCTTATTTTATGCATTTTAACCGACTTCACTGGTGAGGAATTCATTGAATTTCACTTGTTTGAAGAACCTAACTGTGTGCCATTCCCTCTGGAGCATGACTCCAGCCTGCAGGTCCCTGACCCTTTAATGGGCTTTTACAGTAGCGTTTCATCAGTGCTGTGGGAAAGCTCGTTCCTAAGGACTTAAGAGTAACATTATCCAGAGCAGTTGGGTTTTATGGAACTACAGAGACTTTATAGAGATTACAGAGAAGTGTAATTGGGTGAATATGACAGATGGTATCCAGTAAGCCAAGTGCTATCTCTTTACAGGAATTTTATTTCATGTGTTTTTGGAGACTGTAATGTTCAAATGGCACATTACACCCATTCTTGTGCTTTTGAGTCAGTCATGCTCTAAAAGATCCCAGAACCTGTTTCTCTTGACACAGCAACATACCAGCTTTCTTCACAACAGGAGTGCATCAGAAAGATCTGAGTGATCTTGAAGATTGATCTGGTGTATTTTTCTTTCTGTCTGGTTTGATCATCCTTTGGTTTTGAATGGCAATTGACAATATGGCAGAAGAAACTCAAGATGAAAATATCTCCTTTAATTTTCCATTGCTTCTGGTTCAGTGTTTTAAATGGGAGGAACATTTTCTTATCCAATTCCTCATCTTTTCATAATGGAACTGTTTGTCTAAGGAATTTTCCTTAACTGTGTGCATTCACTTTGCTTGTGCAAAGGTCCCTGATTTTACATAGAGCTTTTGGGTTCTGCCATTAGTCATGTATGGTCATGAAGTAGCAAAAAGAGAAAATGTGACACTTCTTAAACAGTGTATGAAAGTAGTGGTAGGATATGTCTGCTTGTGTGACCAGTTATGCTTCTTTGTTTAATTAGTGCTGGGCTGCAGAGATGTGCTAGGTAAGATTTTGGACCTTTGTCCTGGTAAAAATGTTATTATCATGGAAAATGTTCCTTTATGAAGCAGTGTCAGGAAGGAACAAAAGCATTGCCTTCTTTGTCAGGCAGAAACAATAGAGCTACTTTACTGTGTCAGACTTTTTCTTTAAAAAAACCAAAATAAAATCAAATCAGGGACTACATGCATCTTGGACATTCTAATTAAAAAATTTCTTCTTAATTCTTTTTTCTTGCAAAGGCTTACTGAAATGAAAGCATTTGCATGTTCAAAGAGTGAAGGCAAAGTACTTGCTGTGAAATGTGTTATTTGAATTAAGGCTTTTCAGATTTTACTTAAATTGAAATCAGTCCATGTGGAATTACAGTAAAATATAGCAAGATGTTGACTTGCAGAATCTTCTGCCTTCATCTCAGCAGTAAATTGTGGAGCTTCATGTAATCATGAAGTTTCATCCTTAAAACCTGATAGGTCTTGGGTTTCTCTCTAAATGATTTCTAAGGAATAGAGATTATGAAAAGCTGAGAATACTAAAATTTTTATGTATATTTTTATCTTCGTTATGACATGCAGCAGTATAATAGGCCGGGCTATTTTTGTGTAGATTGAATTTAATGTTGAAACTGTTTCAGTAAAATAGATTTTGTATCTTAAAAAGGTGGTATGAAAAGTAATACTTTGACACAAAGGTGAATGTTCATTTAATGTATTTCCTTTTAGAAAACAGGAGGTGGGGATATTTGAATGAGGTGCTGTATTTAAAATTTGAAAATAATAGTATCTAAATATAATACTTAAGTCTCTGTGTGCCTTGGTCCAGGCTGCTAATTTGAATCTTTACCATACAAAGCTGTAGGCTTGCGTTCTTAAGCCCAACATCCAGTAAACTCTAATGGATGGATTGTTCAAGTTTGGTATAGATGGGTGGATGGATTTTCCCTGAATAATGGTCTGCGAGGAAATATATACAAGCTCTGATTTGTCAGCAGGATTTGGACTAGACTATTACTGCAGAGCTGAAGTGCTGTTTACAATATTATATGTAGTGTCAAATGACTTTCTGTTTTAAATGGGTCAAAGCCGTAGCCAAGGTGCCAGGCACGGTACTTGATCAAATAGGAGTAAAAATGAACCTTACTGGATCTTCAGGATACTTCAGCGTGCTGTGCAGATTGCTAATATGTATGCATGCTCTTCAATAATTCAATTTTCATGAATTATAAAGTTATATTTCTCTATTAAGACTGACAGAGTTTCATGCTGCTCCTGGGATTTTCTAGCATCCCATCAAACATGTAGGCAGAGTTGTTCTAACAGCCTCTCTATGAGATTATTTCCTGCCGTCTTTCCTGCCATTTCTAGTCAGTTTTTCCTCTGTACTGGGCCTTTACTCTCTGACCATCCCAGTTATTTGGACCTCAGAGCAGCAAAACTATGGCCACTTCCAAAACTGGGCAGGACAGGCTGGATTCTCACCAGAAGTGCACAGCTCTTCCATGGGGATGAGCAGTTGAATTCTGCTTTTTTGAAAGACCAGGAAGGGCAAAAGCTGTGCATCTGCTCCTACACTTTGATGTTTTCCAATGAAAGAAAAGGGTAGGTTTTTTGGATTTCAGTTCTTAGGCCCTGGAGCATCTGACAGAATGTATGGACTGCCAGATGCTGTGGCAAGATGATCTGCTAAATCTTTCTGCAAGGATTCACTGAAGTGTGAGAAAAAGGGTCAGTGGTGCTTGCACACTTCCATCTCAGATTCTTCTGCAGATGTTTTTCAAGGCAGCAAGAGTGAGAACCTGATGGAATTGCTACAGAAACAGAGCTTATATTATTTATTTACTCATTTATTTATGCATGTATTTAAGCCCTGATGTCCCTTAGTGGCATATATTGGACGTCACCCAGTCTTAGGAGAGCTTTTCTATTGAAAATCAGGGAAAGTGAAATGTTGGCTGCTAATCAGCAACTCCAAGGTCCACTACTTCTGCAGAAAATATTGACAAATTACACAGTCTCAAACTGGAGTGCCGTGTTATTATAGCAGAAGAATATAGACTAAATTGAATCCTCTTTGTATTTGGAGTTGCATAAGCATTATTTAGGCATCAGAAAAGGACAGAATTACAGCTTTTCAGTGATACTGGCACTGAGTAACTACTAAAAGAGACAGAGTTGGTGGTAATGAGGCCTTTTTAAAATTACACTGTGAAGGATTTGGAAGAGTGGTGTGGCTGGCTGGGGGGAGCAAGGCATGCTCATACAAGTCCAGTAACCTGGAGGGGGAGAGGATTGTTGAAGTAGCTATTCTGTTGAACCTCAGTGTCATTGAAGGAAGCTGGAGTTCCATTTTAGTTGTTGGATGTTAAGCTTAAATAATGCAAGGCTTGTCATTAATGCATATTTCACAACAGGATTGTGAAAACTACCCAGGGCTTTATAAAATATGAAGTGGGAGAATGAAGGACCTGGAAGTTCCAGACGAGCTTGTCATCTGGTTTTCAAAGCACGCTGTTCTTAGTCTCAGCTTTGATTGCACATATTCAGAGGCTTGAAAAGCAGTGTCTTGCAGTAGAAGGGCAGGTGGAGAGGTGTTATAGCATCACGGCATCCATAGTGTTTGGATGGAGTTTTATTTTTTTTGGCAGTCCTCTGTTGTATCTGATAGTTGCTTTGCATTCGTGGAATGCTGAATCAGTGCAAATCACACCATTCCCCTGATTGGGGTTTGCTGTTGTGTTATTTAAACTGCCATGTTTACCATGCCAAGTTTGGGCATAAAGAGAATTGAAGGAGCTGTGCTTGTTTACCTGAACCTGAATTTGCCTTGTTGTGGCTTCCCAGGGAGTCACAGGTAAGGTTTAGAACCACACAAAGAACATTTCCCTGCTCCCTTATTCCGTGTGTTATGCCAGGATGGTATATGCATTGCTGCCTCTGCAGTTCTTCTGTTCTTTATTAGCATCATTACATGGTTTTGGCTTTTTATCAAGCATTGTCTGAAACGAGAAGGATTTGTTCAGGCCATTAAGCCTGAAACTTTATACTTGGGCATCTTTTACGCAGTTGTTTGGCCAAAGATATCCATTAGGGTAGTTTTGTTTTCTAGCAGGGCAGCTAATAAGTATTGCAGTTGTAGTGAAGCACTCTTGTGAAAACCTGATACTGTATACTATGGAAGAATGTATGTCTTCTTTTCATAACTTGTTTCTGTAATTTATCAAATTAAGAATGCTTGACGTAAATCAGAACATGTTTGTGGGTGGGAAGGGGTTTTTCTTTAATTTTTTTTTTTTTTGTGGACTGTGGGTAATGCATTACCTCTGCAAGAGACTGTGTAATTTCATACCTGAGGTACTTGAACAGCATAGTTTCATTCTGTGGAACATCAGCCTTTTGTAACAAATAACCCAAGTATAAGTTGCAAAAGGCTGATGCTACCAGGAATGCCCAATTACATGTCTCTGATAATGCTGGTGTTGGAAAGGTGGCATTCTGCATGCCTTTATTAACTGTCCTATCCGACCCTACTGTGATGTTACTGGCTCCTAAAGAGTGTATGTTAATATATGGGATTTACATTTTTAATGAAATTTTCATTGCAATACAGTTGGGTTGCATGTAGGTCAGAATCCAGGTTTGTTTGTCCTGGATTTTAATTTTCTTTTTGATTGTTAAGAGTGATTATAAGAGAAGGGACTAACCTTTTGTAAAAATGTATTGTAAGAGAAAATGAACTCTACTTGTAAGAGGCTATTGTTTTTGTTCTATAGCGCTGTTTTCCTTGTAGATGACATATTACTGTTTAAAAGATTTAATTATCTATGTTCAATGTTTAACCGTAGTGTTCTTACAATAGAGACCTTTGTTCTCCTGAAAAATAAAGCGTAGTCGGTAGTTTGATAAAATACTTCACAAAAATAGCTTTCTGATTTCAATGCCAGTCTTTAACATCTAATTAATGAAAATGATTGAATGCACAGGAGCTAATCTCCCAACTAGCAACAATTAGCAGAAAGAAATACGGCAGTGAGCAATGCTGTTTATCTTACCAGCCTGTAAATGTTGAAGTGTGTGGCAGTAAGTGTGACTTTTCGTATATTCAGGAATAAATTATAGTTTTCAGTGTGCAAAAGATTAGACAGTTAATTTTCCTAATGTAATTTTAAATATTGCTGAGTTGCTAAGCAGCTCTCTTATGCTTCTCACTTTTTCTATGCTTTATATGCAAATTTTCAATCAAACCCCTTTGCTGTATACATTGGTGTTTTACATTAGAAGACAGTGGAGAAGAATCCAAGCTGTAGACCATGGATTTTTTTATTTCTTTTTGAACTTCCTGAATATACAGTTTTGTTGAAGTTTGTGTGAGTCAGAGTTTTTCAGTTTTTCATGGGCTGCATTTAGATCCTCTGGAGCCAACTTTTGCAGGTTAGGGCAGGCAAACTTCCATGGAACATAGTGGGAGCTCTCTATGGATAACTCCTGGAAGGGTTTGCTCCAGTGACTGCTGCTAAGTGTTGTTTTGAGTGATAAATTTGTTCCAATTACGTGCCCTTTGTCTTTGCAGTGTTCTGGAAGATGAGGGGAGCAGCCTGCGTCAGCAGAAGCTTGACAGGCAGGTAAGATTTTGGAGGAGGACCTTCTTGCTCTCTGAAGTATAGATCTTGGAGTAATGAAGTTACTGACACATGTATCTGGTCACTGATAGGAAGTTGCATCCTCTGAGTGGGGAAATGCAACAGAGAGATCTGTGGAAGTTACAGTTTATTTAGAAGTCTAATTGCCATTAAAACTTGACTTATGACTGTGGTTTGAGTGACTCTCATTTCCACTGCCTTGGACTCATTTTAAGCTGACTTACCATGTATTTGTTACCCAACTGATGGACCAGAAAGGACAGAAGGTTCTGGCAGCCTTGCCAGCCAACAGAGGTTAACCACAAAGTTTTTACATACTTGGCTTGTCATTCCGTGAGTCTAGCCCTTGTGGCTGTAACCTAGTGGCACTATGCGCTATGTTGCCTATTTTGCTACTGTATTACTACATGACTTTTACAAGAAAGAGAGTCAGAACCTCTTCCATGAAATCTGAGGGAATTCTGCCGTCAAGTTCTAATGGGAGTTGAGGTTTCTGCTTTTACTTTGATTTTCTTGTGGTCCCCTTCTCAAAAAACTTTGTCATATTTATAGTTAAATCGTGTGCATTTAATTTTATCCTTTTCTATACATTTCTTTTCCCATTGTTTTATCAGCTTGCATGTCTACCAGCATCTCATTTTCAAATTCAAATACCTTCTATTTATACCATAATCCTGTACTTGATTCTAATTACTTTGGAGTCATGTTGAGTTGTTCAACATAACTTACGGAGCTGAAAGAGTCCACTCTCCATTCTTATTCTTCAGTTTTAGTGGATCTCCTTTCTACAAGCTAAACTATCACTGTACAGAAGCAAGCAAATGGTAAGGTAATGGATGAGTAAAATTAACAGTTCAGTTATCTAAGATTATGGAAGAGGGCTCAAAGAGAGCTACCGACGATGCCACTGAATGCTGAAGGTTTTGTTTTTCAGCAGGTCCAGCTGAGAAATTTAAGTTTTTAATTAAAGTTCATCTTTTATAGCTATTAAATTAGGCTCATGTCCAGTATTATCACTTGATTCTAGTTTGCAGTCACCTGCTTTTAATTTACAGAAACTGAAATTGGCATCTCTGCCTTATGCCCTTGCTTACCCTCCCGTTGCTTCACAGCCAGTATTCTCACACTGTTGTTTTCCCAAGGGTTACTTCCAAGCAAGCTCTAACAGCTGCTGGACTGCTCAGAAAGATCTATTCTAATTATTTGCTGTTTTCAGCAGAAGGTGTTTTAGCAGTGGGTTAGTCGTGGTTTTTTGGAAAGATTTCCTGTTACCCAGTATCTCAATACCCCACTCGCCAACTGCTGCCACTGTAAAACCGGAGAAGGTGTAAAGATATCCACTGTTTTTCATTGTAGGTTGCTACCGTTTGGAGTCCAGTAACAGGTGCTTTTCTTTGTATTTTCTCCAGCGGGCACTGCTAGAGCAGAAGCAGAAAAAAAAGCGCCAGGAGCCACTAATGGTCCAGTCCAATGTGGACAGTCGGACGAGGACGCGCAGGACGAAGCATTCGGAGGAACAGGCGCCGTTGGTTGAGTCGTATCTTAACAGCAACAGCAGCACAATATATCAGGGTATAAGAATGTCATCTGTAGCATGTGTGTTTACTGCGAGTCATAGCATAATGCTCTCCCTGTTAACTTTATGCTACTGAGAAGAAAACTTCTTGTTTTGCATGTTTTAGTAAATAATTGATATCCTTCACTTCTGTTTGGGGATAAAAACATCAGAACTTGCATTTCTAGCCTAACAGGAAGGAACAAGGTAACTAGCTGCCCTTTCGGTGCTGTGGGGAAGGAAGAGTGGGTTGTCCCTTCTGCCGTGACTCTTTTAAGTGTTTTCAGCCTTGGTGCCTGCTGAAGTAAAACTAATGGGTTCCACTCTGTGTATTCCTCTGTACATAACTTTGCTTAAGCCTGACAGTGTTAATGATAAATTTGAAGCCTGTCAACTAATTTCAGCTAAGACTGAATATAATAATTTCAAAGATGCCGTATTTCTGCAAGGTTCATTAAAATAGGCAAGTAGGTGCAGAAGAACATTTCAAGCTTGAGCAATGTATCCATTTTCTTATTAAAGATTACAGAATCCAGTAGGGACAGAGAAACTTCAAGTATCACACCTATAGGGAAAAAATTTTAAAACCATTTTTGTATTGTTAGACTTCAAAGACTGTAATAATCAGAAATAAATCCTTAGGAAACCAGGCATTATTTAGTTCTGTGCTTATATGGCCCATGCTTTTTGGCCCCCTGAAGAGGTTATGTGCATACTTTTCCTCAGGATCTCTGTCAATATACTGCCTTTGCTGTACTTTTTGTCTGCCCTGTTGTTTCATGTTCAGTTGGTGGTCGTATCTTTCAGCAAGGAGAAGGTTGGTATTTAGTGGACTAACTAACTAATCATGCTCTGAGAAGTTCAGGTTTCAGATTCTTTCCCCCTGGTTAGCAATTGATGGAAATTTTTGGTTGGTTGCAGCTACAGAATTTGTTGTTAGAACCTGGAAGTTGCACTGTTTAAATGTTAAGGTTTTGGTAATAATGGGCCTTTTTTATCTTGTTTCTGCAAGTAGATAGGATACCATAAGTGATTTCAGAAGGAGAATTATTTTTTCCTAAAAGTATTATTTTAATTATGTTTTTCTAATAAATATTAAAATCATTAGTAATATTGCCTTCTCTTTACTGTTTCTCAGGGTCTGGAATGTAATTTTGAAAGATTAAATGAAATTTCTTTCCAGTCCAACCTAAGAATTTAATTTAGCACAAAATTCTAGTTTGTTTATTTTTTAATCAGACAAATCAGAAATTTTTCTTCTTTCCTCTTTCACTCAATAGTTTATCAAAGGTACAGAGCTGCTCTAAGAAGTAGTATCTTGTGGTACAGAGGTGCTGTGATTTACTAAACCTCCTGTATTGTCAGTTGATCAAGGTTTTAATTTTCAGAAATCAGAGAAAGAGACATTATCATCCCCTAAATGGTAGCAAATTTCAAAACTGCGCTAACTGAGCTAAATTTTGCACCAATTTGCACCAGAGTGGACTTCCTGACTGTGAGATTTACTGTGCTCTTGAGGTAAAAGTGACCCTTCCTGTAATATTATACCACACCATTTACTGGAATATTTAGGAACTTATTCTTCTTAAATCAGCTTGTTCTAAATTTATCTCTTAAACCTTTGCAATATTTTACAAGGTTTCAGAAGACCAGAAAAGTATAGTAAAGTTTGTCATATTCAACACAAAGTTTGTTAATCCCTTGGGATAGCTGTCCTTGTAATAAAGAGTGCAGCTAGCAAAAGCTGGCTTAGGAGAATTTAATTACCTAGTGGAGTGTTTTATTGCCTTGTAAAATCCTTTGTTAGTCATGTTGCTTTTGAAAATATTATAAGAACTCCAGAAGTGTCTTTTTTCGGCGTGGTCTTCTCTGGGAATGTGCTTAGTGTCTCAAGTTACCCCGTTTGTGTGGTACGTAGTTAGGTTTTGGTGACCATTTCTAACAGTGGTGTTCAGCTTCAGGGCTGGCATTTTCTTCCCCTTCAATGACAACATTTGTATGTGGCAGTGTCGGATGCATGAGGCAGCTGGGCTGTTTCTAAAGAACTATTCTGCTCTTTTCCGTTCATTTGTTGCTGTTATGGGCATGCTGATTTTGAGTTAAGAATGACTCTTTGATGGGAGTTGATGGTCTGCTGAATGAACTACATTGCTTGGATGAGCATGTTTGTGAAATCAATTCCTGTGCTGCAAATGCTACAGAAAGAACACTTCTTTCCACCTATCATCCTGCTCTACTCTCTTTTTTAGCTTGTACTAATTCTGTGTAGCACAAAAGTACTTGTTGATTTCAACAAATAATTGGATGCCTGTGTGGAGATATCTCTATGGTACTTTGAGCAAAGTAGGTCAGAGATAACATCTCAGGGATTCTGAGATACTGGGCTTTCTGCACTGGGAAATTCTCTTTCATACACTGCCACAGCTTATTCTGATGCAGTTATCTGTGCTGCAATGGTTCCCTGATGGGCAACTCTACTCTGGAATAAAACCTCATTAAATTCCAGAATAATTATCAGAGTGTGGAGTAAAAAGCCAGTAATTTTTGTTCTGGAATAGAACATCAGCCTGCTGAGCTACTTGTGGGCAGATATACTGGAACAGCATATTTCACTAGTTAAGCTAAGTTTATCTGTATGAAGGAGCCGTTGGCTGCTTTTGAATCTCTGCAGGGTGATTGCTGCTAGTCCTCTGGCTACATGTTTTGTTGCTTCCTCTAGCTTGAAAGAAGAGAAGTGCAAATAGATCTGAGATGCAATAGGATGGAGGGGTGTTAATTAAGGACTGTGAGTGAGCTTGGTTGGGGCAGCTCACTAAGAGAACGTGGCTTCCTTCCACATGTACAGACATGGCTTTCCTACACTTGCTCAGGATTGAAGATGGTTTCATTCAGGGTGAAACTGAATAGGTGCAGGGCTTTTTTGAGTTTCTTTTTTGATAGTCTAATAACTAACAAAATAACTCTGCTGAAAGTATGCCTCCACACAGTAAGGAGGAAAGTTGCCAGAATCACTGTAATTTTTTCTTAAATAACCTCAAGGCACAGAAGTGACACATTGATAGGATAAAAGGGTGTTTCTGTTCCCTTCCAAGTGTTACTAGCAATTCTTCTGGGTGCTGTGAGACTTTAAGGAGATGGGTGCCCTTCCAGCGAGGAAGCGACTGCAGAATGCACCATGCACAATTCTCCAGACAAAAACTTTCTTCTCAGTTCCTGCCCATATTTCACCTACAGGTAGAAGTTTTCAGATACTGTAGCTTGCAAATGACTCACATGTATCTTTTTTAAACCCTTTGGTTGTTGGCATAATGCCTAATTAACCAATAAAAGATATCTGTGGAAACTGGCATGAATTAAAGTTGAACAGACCAACTCAGGATAAAGCATCCTTGGCACTCCACTCCGTAAGGGGTTAGTTTGAACTGGAGTAGTACCAGTGGTAACACAGTGCTTGCCTGTCAGCATCTGTAGACCAGGTAGGTACACTTGTAGGTTGGGCTCTAAATTACCTGCCTGCCATTTCAAGCAATAGGTATCCTTCCATTGACTTCCATGATGTTTGGCTCTAGTTATTGCTATTACAAATAAGGCCTCTCTCTCTTGCAGTACCAAACACATCTTAATCGCTATTTCATCATTATATATAGCAAAGAAAGAATCAGTAACAACATTTTGTATTGCTATTAAGTTTAAATTCTGTCTAAAAATCAACAAAGGCATTGATTCACTAGAAGAAATTTTATCCCTCTTTGTAGGAGAGATCACTTACAGATTGTTTTGTCTTCTCTTTCTTATGTTGTGATTTATTTTTGATTCAGTGTCCTTCATAAGGACATATTGCTACCTGTTTGTTTAAACATTTTTAAATATTTTGCTTCCCATTCTGTAATATGTCACAATTACATCTGTTTACTTGTTTTCATGTATCTCTACTCCTCTTACTTTGTGAAATTTGTTTAAAACCTAAACAAACATGTTAGCCTTATTTGACATTGCAGAATTCTGCTATGAATACAGTTCTTTTCAATCTGGATTTCAAATATGTACTGAGCATTCCTGGAGCCAAATAGCATGCAGAGATACACTAGTTACTGCAACAATTTAATTACATTATTTAATTACATTTAATGCAAATGATGAAAGCTCATTTTTACAGAGAAGAGTAATTTTACTTCTGTGAAAATGGTGAATTTCCATTGGGGAGTGATTTTTCTTTTCACAGCACTGAGGAAGGCAGAGATTTGAATGAGTGCCAGATATGCTTTCATTAATATTACCATACTTTGTTGCAGCTGTGGCTTTTTTTTTTTTTTAAAGAGTTGAAATTAAAAATGTTTTCAATTAGATACTCTCAGAGTAATTTTCATGGCAACTTCCAATTTAGAGATTTAGATTAACCATGTGTAAAAAGGCAAAATTACTTTCTTACTTTCCTCCTTTGACATTTGGCAGCACATCTAGATGTAATGGTTGTGTTGGTGTGTTGAACAGACTTCTGATGAAAAGTTATGGCTCTGGATTGTTAAATTTGATGTGTCATTCTGCTTATTTACCATGAATGATGAGGGAGAGTTCTGATTAGTATCAAGCTGTCAACTTTAAAAGATGACATCAGTTACCTATTCATTTAAAAAAATCACATATTTGCGTGTTCATCAAATCAGTGTCTTGCTATCCTTGTTTTCCACTGACCTTGAGATGAGAAGGTATTAGTTTATTTTTTGAAGATAGCAAGGAATGTTCTGTGCAAAGGGCTATTAATACTGAGAGATCAGGCAGTACTCCAAGCATCATGTGGGCAAAATACTTAACTTCCAATAAGCATATATTCTGAAATCTTTATTTCAGCTGCAGTCTCTTCACCTTAATCTTTTAAAGCATCTTTTTGGTTTGTCAGCAGTCCTTACTGCATTAGTGCTTTTCCAAAATAAACAAACTAACCCAGCAACGAGGATCGGGGAGCAGTGGGTAGCAAGTGTTTCAGAGGTCTTTTTTGTTTTCTTGCTCCTGAATGATTGTAGAAGGAAGTTAAGAGGCCATTGCCTAAAATTTCTTGAAAACATCTCCCTTCTCTTTGTTTTAAAGTTCCACTGAAAGCATTTTCACTTTCAGTTACTACTTCACATGTAGCTGTTATTTTTAGTCGTGGGGCAATCTCAGTGTCTGGCAGCAGGAGGGGCCAGGAGGTGACCCCAGCACTGACAATGCCCTTGCAGGCAGAGCACCATCCCAAAGGCTTGGAACATGGCAGGCAGAGCTGGGCACTGCCAACAGGATTCTCAGCAGTCCCAGATATGGCAAGGGATGAACCAGGGCCAGGGCCCTCCGCGGTGCCAGTCAGGATGGAAAGGAGATGCTGCAGCATACATACTGGTCTGTGACGCAGCTGAATTCCCTACAGTGCCAGGATCCTCCCAGGAGACACAGCTGGGAGGCAGCACACCTACAGCATAGCTTCAGGCTGAGGTGAAATAAAGCCTATGGTCCAGCCTATGGTCCAGTGAAAGCCCCCAGCAAGGCCTGTCAGGGCAATTAAAACCTGGTTGTGCCCTCAAGGCCCTAATACGCAAAATAATTATATAATTTCTGACTGTCTTTAATCTTCCTGGCATAGATTTTTCATGGATAATTTTAGCTTTCCTTATAAGTTGTCTCCTTTCCCAGAGTGTAATTCATTGCTGTCAAAGTCTCCATTTCACATGCTTTGTTTCCTTTCCCTCTCCCCAGGATCAGGCAGCAGATACATGGAAGCTAAGAAGAATCTTTTATTTCATTCCTTCCTTTGTTCTTTCTGGGGAACTCTTAAACCAATGAACTTTTAATAATGTCCTTAAGCACCACCAGGTTCTGATGTACACTGGTTCCTTTTTTTCAGAGCCCATTCACATTCAATTTCACTTATGAGTATTTTCACCTTTTTAACATCAGCCTGGTCAACACATCAGTGTTAAAGGCATAAACTGCAGGGAGCTGTAGGGAATTTATAGGCAATATAAGGTTTTGGGAATCTGAAATCTGACTCTAACTTACTAGCTGCAAGAATAATGGCTTTGTTTATAAGCATTTTGAGGCAGAAATCAAATCTTGGCATTAGATTAAATAGTAACTAACACAGCAAAGTTCTTACCCTAATTCAGGCCCTTGTATTTAATGATTTTTGTCTGTGTAAAACTGTATAAAAATATTTTGTTGCATTGTAGAATATAGTGGATTTGCTCATCTTCAGAATATTTCTAGTAGAATCCAGTGTCTTTTAGATGATTATAGAAATACTAGACCAGTTCAGAATCTAAGTTGATTAAATAAAGTAATAATGAACGACAGCCCAAATAAGCAGCAGCATTGACTAAGGCTAGAATTTTACAAAGTAAAACAGCAAGCCATTCTTACAGTAATACACAAGAGCATCTCAGGCAACAGTAAGAAAAGGACTACCAATTTTCATTGATTTGTTAAGGTACACCCTGACTGAACTGTAGTTTATCTTTCATTGCATGGTACTTATTCTGGGTTTCACTTTTACTGTTGAGAGGGCGTGTGTAAATAGAATGAGTATCTGCCTTATGCAGTAGAGCCAGTGATTTGTCTCACATACCTCATTGTCTGGTTCAGCCTCTTTCTGCTTAAGGTGTTTTCCAGACAGACTGCACAGTTTTATATTTTTTTTTCTTTTTGTGATTTTTCAGTTACTTATTCTTCACATAATGCACTGATCAAAACCACTTTTTTTTAGCACTTGTCATTTTTATGTGATAGAGATTTGTAAGTTATGATTAATAGATTTTTTTTTTCTTCTAAGATCATGAATGTGCAAGAACTCATCAAGAAAAATGGTCATGCAAATGGAAAAAAAAAATCTACATTTTCATTCATGCTACTTTGAAACTAATTTCCTGTGTGAACTTCTCATTGTGAAGGCCAGATGAAAAGACATGTTTTTCCTTTTCGTTTACTCATATAAATATGTGTGGATAACTTATAGAATTGAAAAAAATATTGAGTTGTCTGCATCATAGTTTACTCATGTGCTTACAAATTGCATCCTTTTATTTGATTGTGTGTTGTAGCTTTATTCCTGTAACATGCAGTGTTGTCCAACACAGAACAGGCTCATGGAGAGGCTTCTTTTTTCCCCTTTTAGCACTTAGGGTATTGGTGATGCAAGGCAAAGCTGGGACACTGCACTTCTCTGCTTTGAGGAAGCCCTTCTAAACTCACCTTGTATTATGTTAATAGACTATTATTAATAAACTGTGTTGTTCAGTCCTCTTTTCTTTTCATCTCAGATCCTGAATTAATATCCCAATCTGTGCTCCTTTCTGTCTATCCACAAGTATTTTTTTTCTCTAATACTGTATGGAGGGCAGTAGTCAGTACTTCATTTAATGAATGTGGATGAATAACACTGAAATTAAAAATCATGTCGTAGTTTTATTTGTAAGCTTGGCATTTATCTCAAAACTATTTCTTACAATTTGTAAGTTCAAATGAGAATGAAACATCAGATCTGAGAGTCCAGTGGATTTTTCTGTTTGGAATACTGACTCACTACAGCACTTGCTCTTCCATTTTTTTCTTGTCTAAATGCAAACTCTGGTACAAACAAATAATTCTTATAGAAAAGGAAAATCTCTGGTTTTTTTGAGATTTTAATAATCTGGGGTGAGACATATGGAATATCGGACTAGATTTTCAAATGTAGTCTCTTATTGTTTAAGATAACTGTCAATAGGTAGTTTTAAAGCTGCCTAAATTTCTATTTGTACTGAAATTAATGCATTTTTGAGTGACAGTCTTTGAAACTTCATCTCCAAATAGCTGCATTTAAGGTTCTTTATTTATCCTTTGGCACTGCCTATCATTGTTTCAACTTTTCAACATTCAGCTAAGGGCATAATCATATTGTTGTATGGGTGAATATTATCTAGGGAGGCCAGTTTATCTCATTTTCCTTATTTAGGCTTTCTTGCAGGGAACTGTAAATTGGTTTATGGGGCTATCTAGAGCCCATGGAGAATGCAGGTTAGAGTTTACATCAATGTTCCCATCCTGCTGAGAAGGGAAATTCTTGTCATACTGTTACTTAGTGATCCAAAGATGTACTAAAGGGCAGAGGGGAAGACATTTGGTCCCTTGACAACATAGTTGGGGATAAACATTGGCTCTGTGAATTGCTTCAACTCCACAAAGACAGACTAGAAGTGCTGGTTTGAGAAGTTCAAAGCTCCACATGCTAATGACCAGCTGCAGAGTGAGCACAGAGGGGTTTAGAAATGGTCATGCTTCCAGCTCTCCAGGGCAGGAGAAAGCTCTGGAAAAGGAAAGCAGTATTTTTACTTTGCTCCACATCTAAGCCTTTGGACCCACTGAGCAGGGTAGGTTCACAGCATAGGTGGGTCAGCAGACTTCGAAAATAGCCTGTTGCCCACTCCTCTGCAAGGATCCAAGTCCTGGCTGGCCTGCTGTCAGGAACTGCTGTGCTGCAAAAACCTCTCCTTCCCACCACACTGCAGTGGGCAGCACTTACACATGAGATGTCTGGGGAGGTTGGCACTTGTGGGCAGGGGAGAGCACTGTTTTCCCTGTGCCTAAATGCAAGTATATAACCAACTTTCCTGGAACTCAGGCTGTCCTGAACTGAATTGATCCAGAAAGCAAACTAAATGCTTTATTTGGTATCTAGAGAGATAACACAAGAGAAAACATGAGTGAGTGTATCAGCCTTAGCTGAGGTCTACTATTTACTAAATAGCTAATAGCTAAGAATAAGATGGTTTTGTCGTGAAGATGGTGTGTTGGGATCAGATTTGGATTTAGTATTACATTTAAATGTAATGGCAATGCTTAGAAATGCATCCTTTAGAAACAGGACATTCTGTGCCAATCCCTTTCATGAACCCAGCTGCAGTATCTTCAAGTTTATGGTCTAAATGTTATTTTGCAGCCTCCATCACTTGTGTCTGTTTACCAGAGACAGCAGTGTAGGTATATGCTCAAAATGGCTACTGGACTGAAATCCTGTTCTCTGCCTTACAGAGTAAAGCACTGGAAATACTTCCTTCTCTGTCCTTTGGAGCTCCCTCGCTCTACTTATCATCAGATATTGTTAGTCTCTTGCTAAAAATTATAAGACAAAAGTAATTCAAAAAACTTCAGGCTTTTACTTATTAGATCAAAGGATGGTTAGCAAGACAGTGAGGATAAGTCTTTAACTTTGGAATCAACAATGTCAGAAAGTTTCATCCTTTGCTGATTAATCATTGCTTTGGACCAAGTAAATGATCCTTCTTCTGAGTGAATGAATGTGCCCAGATTTAAAATGGTTTAGAGAACAGTCTGGCCATTTAATATAGGTTATTTTTAAAGTACTGAATTTAATTATAACATGGATTATTATCTTCAAAACAAAAGAACACAGCCTAGTTTTAAAGAGAGGCTGAGCTACAAATATAGCATAGATGCTGGGTAGGCAAATCACACCTATTTAAAGACTGAGGAGTGGGGACTCTGGTTCCCTGCTTAGTCTGAGGCCACCATGCCTGTGGAAATAGGACCCAATGTACTGTCTTTTATGTACCATTTTCCCTTGGCATCCTGTGCACTCCTTTGATTGTCTTACTCATTTCCAGTGCTCCTTTACACTCAGCCAAGGGACTGCAGTCCTGTGATTAGTAAATGATAGACAGGAATGAGAAGCTGGGCAGTGACAAGCTGTTTCTCTGGGCTTTTAATCACTCCTCTACTAATTTAATGTATATTCTCTACAAAACTTGAACTCTTCCTCTGCATAATGAGAAAAGGAGCATGTGTTTATTGAGTGCCTCAGGTGCTCCTTGTGTTGTGAATGTAATGCTATTCATAACAGATTGCTGTGCTGAGGAGGGTGGCTGTGGGTTTGTGAGCTACAGTCTACACAGACATGACTAAATCCGTCTCATCTTTCTCCTCTGAGAATCTCTTTGGTGCTTCAGTTGCTATTCATGCACATGAAGGATTTGGTGAAGAGGAGAGTTGCTTCACAGACCAGAAGCCTAGGGAGGATTTTCCTCTTCAAAGAGAGATTAGTGGCAGTCCACACGTCATTGGGAATCATCTAGTCTTTTGGGGGGTTATGAAGGTTGTCAGGATTTTTTTGAAGTAATTTTAGGGGCAACCAGTTCTTTCCAGTAAGGGTTTTTTTTTTTTTTTATCCTTTTAAAGAAAGCACTTTAGTTTTGGGAAAAAAAAAGGGTGGGAGGTCCAAATGCCAGGGAGTTAAACAGCAGTCACCACATGAAGCCAGTGGGGCTTAGCCCTTAACAGTGACTAGCAGCCAACCTGAAAATGTCTTAGTGCCCACCTACAGTTTGGCATGTGAAGTTTAAAGATGCCTCTATGTATTTCACAAAAGTAGTTGTGCTATTTATTTAACTTCAAGGCTTGGCCTGGCTAGAAAAAAGAGTTATGGTGTGTGTTATTTTCATGGATGCAAATATTGACCTCAAAGTGTGTCATGCTTTTAGGAAAATGATAAAGCCTCTTTTTACTTTGAAAACAACTAGCATTGCATGAATTATGTGACATTCACAGTTTATGCCATGCACGTTATGTAGAGACTTCTAAGGAATTAATTTGTGTATGTTACAAAGTAGGAAGAGTTTTTAAATTCAGCTTGGATATAGTTTTACTCTAAAATGTATGGCCAATCTACTCATCATGCTGTGTTACACAATTGTGCGAGATATGTTCTGAAGGTAACCTGCAGAGGATTCCTTGTTTACAGAGTTAGGATGTAACTCTAAGCATACATGCTACAAAGTCTAAATAAAATTTTTCTGCCTTCATGCTGCCACTTGATGATCAGCCTGGCAGAGCTTTACTGTGAGGAAAAGTGCTTCCTACAATAGCTCAGCAACACATTAATATTCTGATGTCACTTTTAGCCTGAAAGTTAGGAGTTGATATGTTACTGGGAGGAGGGAAGAAAATGAGGAAATATATCCCAACTAACTTAACACTTTCAGGTTTTTAGTGTAGCTTTGCAAATTCTGGTTTATTTGACTTTCCTCACTGCATGAATTGTCTGAAATACCAAACTCTGCTATGTCTGCTTTCTCTTTTATGCCTTCACAGAGTTCTCAAATCTTTCTTTCTTGTCTCTCTTTCTCTTTGTTTCTCTCTTCTCTCTGTTTTTTCTCTTTGGTGGGGTACCCTGAATCTCTGAAGCAGTGCAGGAGGCCGAACAGGAAGATGTAAAGGTGGTAGTGGACGCCCAAGCTCCGAAACCAACTAAAAAAACCAAGGGAGCAGCTGCAAGCTGTCAGACTAGCAGCACCAGAAAGGAGAAAAAAGGGAAACACAAAGGTTAGCTGCATGCAGCTGAATATCAGATGTTAAATTAATTCTTTTACAGTCAATTCTCTCTCTTTTTTTTCTTTTCATTTCTTTGAAAATCTGAAAATTGTCTAAAAGTAAGTTCATGAAATTTTTATGAGATGGGAAAATGTGTGTGACTTGGTCTTTTCTGGGCATGTACAACCTGGGAGTGAAGGACTAAAGTTTGTAAATGCAGTCTTTTCCGAAGGACAGTGTTTGTTCAAATTGCAGAGGAGGAAGAAAGTACTGATGGAAGGATGCTGGTGTTTTCGTTGTTAAAGGAGTTGTTAAAGAAATTAGAACCATCTTACAACAGTGTGGTTTTTTAGATTATCTGCAAGTAATGTAATTCAGAGGAACAGCCTTAAATTGCAACCACTTCTGTCCATACTCTTGCAAATTAGAGTTTAAGTGGACATTTTGAAAATCAATTCAGCAAAATTGAGATAACAGCCTCAAAGGGGTTTTTCAAGTTGTTACTTGAGTGTTACTCTATCCCTCCTGAGGTGTTTTTATGAACATTTTTCTGCAATGATTTTGTGTATGATTAGGTAAAATAAAAAATACACTATTGGTAGTTACAAAAGGCTACTGGTATTCAAATTTTATGTATATATATGCACACTCACAAAGAGAGAGAGGTTGTTATGCCGCATTCAGTTACTTTTTATTTGGTGGTGACTGACTAATGAAATGAAATAACTTTCCAATAATTTGCAGTTCTTGAATAAAGCCACTGTAACAGTATCCTGCCCTGTATTCTGGTGTTGTGCATGTCCAACAGTGTCTCCATTGTTGCTTAGTGTATATCCTTGACAAGTCTGTTTAAAGATAGCAGTGACTAATAAGGTTAATTACTGAGGTCAGAGTATTGGGGCTTATCTATAGGGATTTTACAGGACTTGAGCCTACCTTAGTGAAATCCTTTACATATTGCAGCTTAATTCTTGAGATCTGAATCTACAATATCTCTCTGTCTGTAGTCCCTCTGGCTGCAAGGAAAGCCCTAGGTTAGACAGGCTTTAGAGTCTGGCCCTGAGCTAAAGACTTTATTCATATATTTGAAAAAAGATGGTGTGTGCCAGTACCTGGGCTTAAAATAATAAGGAAAAGTCAAAGGTAAAATTAACTGAATGTAAAAACTGTTGGCAAAATAAATGGAACAGAGAGCTAATGTTTCCCATTTTAATGTAAAAGGTAATGACATTCCAGCATAGTAATACAAATGCCAAATTTTATTTTGAAGTACGTCTTGCTCAAGAGTAAAATTTCTTTTACTGTTTTAACAGAAAACCTGTTTTAGGCTGTAAAGGAGCATTATGCAAGCTAATACTTAAATCATGGTTATGGCATAGCCTTGAGGCTCTGTTTCATCTCATATAATGTCTGTTTTGCCCTTATGGAGTGTCTGTGTCTGTGCTGTGTTCATAACTGAAGGTACTGTGCTGGTAGTTACAGCAGGTTTGATGTGACAGATTTGCCTTGTATAGGACCACCCGTCTGTATACAGACATATGTGTTCTGGGTAGTTTTCTTATGAACTCTTGGCTAAAATATTCCAAGGCCTAGTGAGGCACATAGCAAGGAACACTCACTGGGTTGTTCTGCAGAGCCCAGTGATGTGTGTCTGGGGCTGTATTTGTTGGGCAGCTCCGCCAGATGGAGGTGAGTTGGCCCACAAGCAGAGTGTGTTTACTGTGAAGGAGCTGCACAGTTTTCCATTATCTCACAGCAGGTAACACTTGGTATTTTTCTCACATGCCAATAATATTTTTATTCATTTTCTGAAAGATTCCACAACCAGGCAAATGTTAGCATATATTAATAAAAGCAAGTTGTGTCAGTAAAAGTAATGTCACTTTATGTAGGCTGAGAACTTTTGCTTGCTGATACTGCTCTACGTGTTGGAAACTAATATTGTTAGCTCTAGAAACCTAGAAATGCAGCTTCTGCTGCAATTCTTATTGCTCATCCCATTATGCTATGTGTGCCCTTCCCTGGCCTCCAGCATTTGCCCATCAGTTGCATCTTATGTATGCTTCCTGAGAGTGGAGGCGTTATTCATTAATTATACTAAAGGAAGTGTTGAGTATCTCCTCTCCTGAATTTTATGTTGATGATTAGTAACACATGTAAGTCACTTAAATTACGTTCAGAGCATGCACATAACACCTTCTCATCCAACTCATCTACTTTTTCCCTACACTGGTGTTTTACTGTTCATTCATGCATCATGTCACCCTTGGAATAATACCTGGTTTACCTCTGCCAGTGTTGTAAACTTGGAGTGTTTGCGGAGGATTATAACTGGATTTCCAGTCTTTCATTCTTATCAAAGCTCCAAAATATTTTTTTATTGGATGAAGAAGTAAAACCAAATGCATCTTAAAAATTCCGGTTGGATTTCACTGATAAGTCCACTGCAGACATAGCTGATTTTCTACTTGGGATTGAAGAAAATGCAAGTGGTAACAGAACCCTATAGAGGAACTTGTATTGAATTTTTGAGTTACTTTTAAATGTGAATTTTAAGAATAGATTTTATAATAGTATTGAATGGATTTGCTGATAACTTCAGCTCTAACTAATGAAAATGGATGAAGGGTAAGTGGATTTATGCCATTTTTTGGCACAAGAGATTTTGTTGGAGGGAGTTCATTGGTAATTAGACCAAATCTTGGGAAATTTTAGGTTCTGCTTATAGCTTTGCAGTTGCTTCAGGTTTGTCTCCGCTCTGACTGTAACCTTTGTATGTCCTGTAAACAAGCAGGACAAATGCTGAGGGGTGAATTCACTTTACATGCTAAAATAACATTTTAAAGGTTTCTGTTAATATTTAGCTGTAGTGAATATTGCCCTTCTAAGCATAGCCAAGTTCTTTGTGTTTTAAGAAAAAAGAACATTTAGACCAGATCCTAAGAATAAGAAGCTAATTGAGAGAAAAAGTTGTTGAATTATACATGAATAGATGTTGAAGCTGTAGAGTAATGACTGTACTCTGATCTTAGATGTGTAATGCTTTTTAAGTGGCTTGAAGAATGATGAAACTATGATCAGAACAATGTGCTAAAGACAAATGTGAGAGAAATATCAAGTTTAGTGAGATTACACTGACATAAGGCAAGAAAAATGTGGCTAACTTCTCATGGCAGTGCATTTTGTAATTCTGTGATGGGTAGCATGGTATTCAGCAATTTTTTTCTAAATCTGATTATTACTGGTATTTCTTAATGGCAGTATGCCGTATACACTGTGCCTATTTTTAAAAAAGAACCATAATTTTTGTCAGGCAGAGCCTGCAAATGCAGTAAATTGATGACATTTTGTAGTAGCTTAGTGCATTAAATTGATATTTTTGAAAGCTTTGGTCTCCCATTTGTGATTTGACATAATATTCAGTATAGGGAAAAACCTCAAAATGTAACAAACATATGTAAAATGGTTGTCTTTGCAATGCAGATAGCAGATCAAATTCTGATTTGATTTGTAACACTAGTAAGGGGTGATTAAGGATATTAGTGAACCCAGTGTACAGTATCACTTGGTGGTTCAACAGAAAAATAATGCAAACTAGTGAAAGTATTTGCAGCAGGAACCTATGGAAATTATGCACCCTACATAGTATTACAAATACCAAACCAGAGCATCTTTAGCTATCAAAATACCTTGATGATTCCTTAAAAATGGAGATTCCTGAAAGTATTACAAGTACTCAGCGGTGTGGGTTTTGTTGTTTGGTGCGTTTTTTCTGCTGATATAGGTTTGTGAAGAAGTTAATAAATATACAGGATAAACTGGTTTTTTTTGCTATGAATGGGGTAAATCAGGAAGATAAAATGGAGCCTTTAAAAAACCCCAGAAAACCCTGCAAAACCGGGAGTTAATACAAAGTGAAGTCTGGTATGAAAATTCAGGAATCATTCTGTGAAAAGTTGTTGTTGGTTGTTTGATTTTGGGTTTTTTTGAATAGCGCTCTGGCACTCGGAGCGTGTAACTACATTCTAGGAAAACCCTGCTCTGAACTGCCATGGAAAATATAAATGAAGATTTTTTTTTTTTTTTTTTTTGTCAGTGAAATCAGGAATCCAGATGCATTTAAAACATTGAAATAAACAATACCTTCCCAGAAAATTTTCTTTTATGTCGTACATTAAATGTATATAGTACACTGGTATTTCCTGCTGACTTTATGAGAGTCAGGAAGCAGGCGAGCTGCTCTTACACTCAGCTCTTTTCCTGCCAGGATGGCTATTTCATGTTTTGATTTGGTTTGTTTCTTCCGTGTTTCTTCTCTCTCTTTCACGCCTGTCTGACTGTTTTGATTTGTGCATCCTGCCCCATTTTTATATGTAACAAGCAGCTACATTAACACTGGCTGGCTAAGAAAGCAGCAGTTTTTGTTGAATAAGAGACATCATTTCTCACTGTAACACTTCCTCTCTGATGGGGGTAGGGAAGCTCGTGTAGAGCAGATTTATCTCGCCTTCCCTGTAAAGAGAAAGGGTAGGAGGAACAATGAATGAGTTTCCACCCAGAAAAGTCCTGTTATTTCTAGATCTGACAAACCTTTCAGGTTGTGCTTTGGTGACACATGAACTTGATTGTGAAGAAATAATTTTGACCTCCTCAGGATAAAGATTTATGAATGTACAGTTCCTGCTATTGTTTTCTAGATTTCATCAGAGTGAATGTAGAGCTTGGTGCTGAAGCACTTTCTTTTAGTGACCTGATCTGGTGTTAGCAATAGTCCTTCTTTTGACAGAAGCTCTCTAGAGGTCCTTTTGGAAAAAAATTCTACATGCTCCCTTTCCTTCTAAACAAATCCCTTTGTGATTTTGCAGTTGCTTAAATCCCTATCAGTGGATGCACTATGAGAACAGGAATATGCTGAGAAATGGCTTAAAAAATATTGACAACAGGACTTGCTTTAAGCCAAGTTCTTTAAAAAACAGAAACTATTTGTTCTGATGTTAGATCTCTCTGAGATTCCCTGTCCTTGACCTCAGAGCAGGCCAACCATCCTTTGAAGCTTTGTGCTGCCATCCCTCAGTTGGAGGAGAAGCTGCTCTGCGGTGTTCTTGAGGAGCAATTGCAGTTGCAGGGTCATTGCTGGCCACAGCCTTTGGTGTCATCCACGTGGATATGACTTCTTTGTCAGACCAGTAACTGAGCTCAGAAGATGAGGATTTCTCTTCCAGAGACCTTCTGCCTGACCTTGGTCAACTCTTCAGAGCTGATGTTCAAAGGGCTTAATCATGTTCTTGAAACTTAGTCTGTGAGCAGTATGTCTGTCTTCACACATCAAATTTGTGCCTTAAATGCTATATAAAATGAGAGCAAGAACTTTATTATCCTACAGTTCTTCACTTATAAAACAGGGACATAATTATGTTTCTTTCCTCATACTTAATCTCGTTTGCCTTTCAGTCACTGAGCTCAATTACTTCTCTCTGATTTACCATACTTTTCTTTGTATTTTCTTTCTTAATTTGCAAATACCCTATAAATAAATTCTTAATTTTTTAAAGGAGTTGTTTTCAAATAAATTAGAACTCTATATTTTCATGGGGTCCTAAGGCTCTCTTAATAATCAGTTAATCATTCTTTCCTGGATTTATAAGTTCATGTAAAAGTACCTAGAGGAAATAACATTTGCTGAAAATATTTTCACAGCAAAATGTTTGCATGTATAAATACATGCAGAGAGGAACATGATATTTATAAATATACAATTAGATTCTTTTCCTGAAAGATCCAGTTTCTGGGGATTCATGCAGTATATAGCTGAATATTTTGATGATGTTTTGGAGAACTGGCTCCCTATGCTTACACCTGTGGTTTCTTACTGGGTAGGTTGTCACATATTTCATCTGTAACAAATTTTCCAAGACTACCATTGTGCACTGTGCACTATTGTCAGATAGCAAAATCTTTCCTTGTGCTTGATCTCGTGCTTATCTGTAAGTCATGGCCACACGTGTCAGCTGCCTCTCTGAACTCCTAGCTCATACATTGCTTGGTTGTTTGTAGTAATTTTCTCCCATTTGACTTTTTCCTCCTACTCCTTTGCCCCCTAAAAATTTTAAGTACTGTTTCTTTATCTTTTGAGCAATGAAATAATCAAAATTGTGTTTCTGGCCTGTCCTCTTACATTTTCTTATTCTTCTGTAATATTACAGTGTCATTAGACTGTGATGACTTTGAGAATTTCACTGATGAAATGTCTAGGAATGCTCAATTTCTGTCTGATTTGAGAGGGAATTCCACTGAGACCTATTCTGTTACAGATTCTGGGTTTAGACAGGACTTCTCAGTGGACTGATCCAAGCCTTGTGTTCAGTGTGACTATACCCTTGTTTTTTGACATGCACATAGGCTTAGGAAGTATATTTCTTTTCAGAAAAATAACTTGGAAGACAGTGAACCTGGCATAAAAATGCATGAGGCTCAAATGGATACCCAGAACTGTACTTGTAGTGCTTTACTAGTGCTAGATGCTATTTTAATGACTTCAAGATCTGTAGGGCCAAGGAGAAGGGATATATTCCAGGATCTATGATCTCCATCCCATGTGGTCTGTACTTGCTCAATTTGTCAGATGAAATTGGATAACTACATCTAGTAGAATTCTGATGGCTCATCTATATTAATTTTAACATTTATCTATAGGATATATCAAAATGGATATAGGATAGAGAAATGTATGCCTGGTGACCCTCCCATAAAAAGATTTCCTTTAACTGCTGGATTGGAACAATTAAATAAGGTCTTAGCTTCATTTCCTCAGAATGTATTGTCTTTACAAAGTCCAGTGAAAGTGAATGGATTTTGGTTTGTTGGTCCATGCTTTGGAAGCTGAAGTTTCAAACAGGCATAATGTGGTACTATAAAATGCGTGAAAACTTAGATTTGTTTCTCATACATCATGAACACTAAGCAAAATTTTGCTACTTTATTTCTTTCCCAAGGTTTTCAATGGCAGTTCTCATATTTATTTTTCCCATACCTTTTTTCTCTCTCTCCTCTCATTCCAGACCTGGATCTTATGATTTTTTTTTTTGGTGTAGGTAGTTAACATTTTATGTGTTTAAAGCAAAAGAAAAAAAATCCTATCTAAATATCCCATACCTGAGATCCGAGTAAAGTGCATGTCTATCTAATGTGTTTTGAATTTCTTAGAATTTAGGTGAGTTCAGTTTATAAAAACATTCTGTGTGGTAGTTTAGATTACTAGCTCTTAAGAGATTGATACTGCCTATTTATAAGTATTGTCTAGAAGTTTTTAGGTGCTAAGAGTGTACAGGCAATTGATAAATAGTAGTTTATAGGATGTAAATGCCAGTAATACTCATTTGCTGATGCTTTTTTTTTTTTTTCAGTATTGCTTTGTTTTCATTTCTGTTACTTCTGGTTTTCTTCTGAGACGTGACCATGTCAAAGTGTACCAGAAGGCCTTTACTGAAGGGAGTGGTACTCTGAGGGCTGTTTTAATCTTCTACTTTCCTCCCTGCCCTCCTTCACAGCTACCTCTCAACAATTCCCTTTACTTCTTAGCAGGTATTCAAGGACATCTCCATCAGGCTTTTTCCTACCTGATTTTTGAGAAACACTGTAAAAAATGCTGACCACAGCAATAATTACTTTTTTTTTTGGCACAACCCACTCAGCTCTTTTGCCTCTTTTGACTGTGTTCTTAAACTCAGGGAACTTATAACTATAGAAAACTAGTTTGTTTTACTGCACAGAGGAGCATCCTTCTGGTAAGTGGGTGAAAACGAGTCAGTGAGGCAAAGAAAGTGAGAACACCTTGAGAGATCCACCTTGATTATCATGATTATGGAAACTTGGAAGTGTTTTCAGATATTAGGTAAGTGATGGTAAAGCTGCCTTTTGAACTATGACTTAGGAGGATGAGCTTATATCTCATGATATAGAAAAATGTGTATGTATGCTTGTATTTAATACTGTTTAACATGTGCACATATAGCTACAAAGATGTGTGTGTGCAAAGGTGTATGCAGACACACAAGTATTAAATAGTTAATACTACATTTGCCATGAACCATCTACAGTGTTCTCATGCAACAGAAGTTTGTTTTTTTTTTAATCCCCTCTGTCTGACTACGTATTTCATCCCGTTAAATGTGCTCACCAGTGGAACCATTCATAAAGTTTAATAACACACTCTACCAGTGATGCACTCTTCAGAATACTGAAATTGATTTTTCTTTTCTAAAAGTGTGACCTGCCAGTGTAGCCTTTGTCCTAAGGCCTAATAATACACAATGTTCCTGACAGCATGGGATGTGAGTGCAGATGTTCTGCAGGCATCTGAAAAAAAGCAGCCTCAGTGCAATCTCTAGTGCTGTCGAAGGCATTTTATTTGCTGCAGATCAATGTCTGCTTTGAAGAGGAATAATTAAGGTGTTTTGTTCCTTCTGAAAAGGGTTCTCAAAATTAGGTTTGTGTCATCCAAGGCTTAATAAGGGGCTAGATAGATATTCATGAGGCATCTTGTTAAACTCACGGATGCTTAACACTTTTAAAATTCTGATTATTAAGGTAAGAACCTAACTACAGATAGCCACTTTAATGATAATGGTAAATATCGTTGAAGCTGTTAAAAATACCACAGAGGATCTGAGCACCTGCCTTTCTGTTCTAGAGCACTTTTGCAGGAGTACTTATCCTGAGATAACTTCTAAGAAAAATGCTATTCTCTTCATTGCCATATTATACTTAAGGCATAGGAAATGATACTGTTCATTCTGCATCATGCAGAGCTGCTTCTGAAATTTTCATCCTAGCAAGGTCACAGAGACATTTCCTTGGACTTTATTTCATCCTTCAAGGCTATATGGACAGATTATTTATTTGTTGTTAATTGTTGTTAGCTTTGCTGTAAGTAAATCAGAATTTGCAGGGTTGGCGCAGAAATTGCCAGCGTCTGTGAGATGGAGGTGAATCAATTATTCCTTGTGGTCTTGAACTCTGTTAGTTTAACACTTCTGCAGTGTTGGGCTGCGTCTTGTTAGGTAGTTGCACAACCAGTGCTGTTCCTGAGGGCGTGGACCTCTTTCTTTTCCACTTATGCTTTGTATCGCAGTGGCAGTGACAGCAGATATTGCAGAGTACAGTTAAGCATGCTAAATGTATAATCCAGTTGTCTTCTAATGCAAGTTGACAGCTGCTGGCAAAGCAGGATGAAATGGTATTCTTGGAGACTTCTGCTGCAGATCGCAGTCCGAAAAAAATCCCAGTCCCTGCAGCTCCTTCTCACAGGATTTATTCAGCTTTGTTTGATGTGAGAAGCACCATATTCTTTACTGAACTAGCTCTTTGTAGTGCTCGCAAATTCTCTACAATGTTGCTTGCTTATTAACAAAAATTCCTCTACAGCAACAGTATACAGCTTATGGTATTCATTATATTTGTACATAATAATATTACAATTTTTATCAAATGCAAAAGTGTATTTTTATGTAGCTAATTTAGTAACATATTCCAGCACTACATCTTAACTAAGAGCTGAAGTACATCTGCAATCCAATGTTTTAACTTGCTGTCCTGAAGGGGAAAAAAAAAAGTTGGCTCGTGATAAGAACATACCCCACCTTGTATTTTCTTTTTTCTGTCTTCAGAGGTGATTTACAGCTGTAAGGAGGTAAATAGTTTCTCTCTGGCTGAGGTGAGAAGCCACAGGATCACAGCATGACTGAGGCTAGAAGATGCCTCTGGGGACTGTCCAGTTCCATGTCCCTGCTCACAGCAGATTGCCCAGGACTGAGCCTGTTCAGGATTTAAGCATCTCAGAGGATGAAGGTTCTAGGGAATATGTAATATCTTGTTTATAGTTTTGCTCTGGTGTATTAACTGTATGGCAGTTTACTAACCCAAAAGGTGTATTTAGACTTAGACAATACGCTGTATACACTGCTAGAACTATTTGTGAATTTTCCAGCATTTTGAAACTTTGGAAGCATTGTTTCATGATAGCAGTGTGGTTAATAAGGGGATATGGCATAACCTGGGACTGGGTTCATGTGTTTCTGGACCAGTTGTGTGTCCTTATGAAAGGTTTATGTTTTCTTTGTCAGTTCTCTCCAATGATTTCTTTTCTGTTTAGTTTTCAGTGTTTCTGGTGCATGGATAGGTGTGCTTTGGAGTGAGGAGAGCAACAGTGAAATCCTAATCCTCTTCTGGAGATTCTCTAGTGTAGCATGTGGGAAATAAAATGTTTGCCTTGGAGGCTAATTTAGTCATGTTTAAGTCTGGAAGTATTATTGAATGGTTAGATCCAGTCTCTGATTCCTATAAAAGATGCTTTTTTGTGAGTGAACAATTCTCTTTTCAGTACCTTCTGGACAGAAAGACAACTAAGGCTTTTGCTGCTGTCTGACAGGGATTGATGGCCCAGCTGCTTTTCAAGATGATGTTCAGAAGATAGGAAGTCAAGTGCAGATTCTCACTGTTGGACACTCCAGCCATGATGAAGATGATGGAGAGAAAGTGGCTAGTAGTCAACAACAGCAAAGCAAACAAGATCTTAGAACAGCAATGCAGAAAAAAGGTAAGTAGCCAAAGCTTCTTTCATGTTCTCACTGCTTGCTTGAGGTACATTGACTCCTTTTCATATTCTCACTCTCAGCCCTAGTCTAAGCAGAGTTTGTTAATCTGTATTTCTTCTCCTCAGAGCCTGTTAGGCTCTATTCTATTATCTAAAAGAACCCCAACCAAAACCAAACCTAAAAAAAAAAATAGATAATGGAAGTCTCTACTGTCCCAAGGAACAAGAGCTCTGCAGGCTCTCAGGGATGTGACTTCCCCATCTGCAGTGCAGTGCTATTGAGGTACCTGGCAGATGCTAATGTTCACATCCATCTGTTCTCATTTTTATATTGTACAACTCTGGAAATCACTTATTTGATGGCTAAAAAAAGAGCAGGGAATAGCAAAGTTCAAACTAGAATATTCATTTTAGTTGTGCTGTCAGCTACATGTTGTTCACGTTTTCATAATGTGTGTTCATAATTGCAGAGGTGAAAAGTACAGCACTGTGTATTCTGCAGCATTTCCCACACAGAGTCCTCAAATGTTCTGGAATTTTTTTATTTTTTTTCTAGAGGCATGTATGCTTTGGAGATAGATTGTGTATGTACACATTCATGCATCTGTCTCTTCCTTCCTGCACTGTTGTTATCTCTCATTAGACAGTAACTGTAGGAAGGAAAAAAAAAATCCTGAAATCCTCACAAAGCTTTTTCTGAAGACATTTGCTTTGGAGTTGTTCTTCTTCAGTGTACAGCTTTTGAAGCAAAGATGGCTCAAGCCAAGAGCGCTCTGATGCTTTAAGAACAAACTCTTTGTGTATAAAGAGCAAAATGTAAGTGCAAACTTGACTCGTGTAGAATAGACTATTCATACCTAAATGCCGCCTCTTGTCTGCAGAGCAGTTCTCACTAGGATTCATTTTTCTGGGACGTTACCCTGCAGATGTGAGCAGCTTCAACTGAAATGGGCAGATTTTCTCCAAGTGCGCTATTTCCTGAGCATTTGAGTTGCAGGGGTGTTGGGCATGACTAACAAGTTCTGATCTGTGTGGTGATTGTGTTGCCTTAGACCATGGCTCAGAATATTTAATCGTGAGGCACACTACTAACTAAAGCTGATTGACTTAAAAACTACCCACAGACTTCTCAAATTAGGTCACAGCCTTCAGGTTTTTACTCTGGGGGACACTTTCAGTTTTGATGGGTTTTTCCGGGTTAACATAAATTTTTATTCTGCCCAAATTTTTTTTTATTTTTAATAGAAGCAGTGAGTGGAATTTTTTTGTTTTGCTTTGTTTCTTTGTATTCTCAAATACATTTTGTGACCTTTTTTACTAGGTCTGAGTATACTCCTGATCAGAACAGACACTGCTAAAAGTGAATCACTACTATGCTTCAAGTTGGGAGAGGGGGGCACGTTTTTAAAATGGGAATACTAAGGTTTATTCATTTTTATTAACAGCAGAGATATGCTGGGTGAGACACAAAGAAAGGTATTAAGACAGTGCTAGCAGCATCTCAGTAAAATATTTTGACTATATGTGTATGGTTTGCTGCTTGATACCAGCAGAGGAGGCTTGTTAGAAAGTTTTGTGTATCTCAGTATTGATGTGACACTTTACATGTCAGTAAGGCTCTTCATGTGGATTCCTACTGCCACTTCCCTGCTTGTGGCATGTCCTTACTGGCAGGTCACCATTGGTCTGAAAAGCATTTAGAATTGCTGTCTCCCATAAGTCTTTCTCTTGCATGGAATGACTTGCATGGAATGACCAAAAGGGGAAGAGCACAGAGATGAAGTAGAAAGGGATCCGGTCCTGGTCAATGGCAAGTTGAATCTGAGTCAGCGGTGCCCTGGCAGCCAGGAGGGCCAACCCTGTCCTGGGGGGCATCAGGCAAAGCATCGCCAGCTGGTCGAAGGAAGGGATTGTCCCACTCTGCTCTGCACCGGGCTGGCCTCATTTTGAATAGTGTGGCAGTTTGGGGCATCATAGTAGAAAAAAGACATTAAGCTGTTAGAGAACATCTGAAGGAGAAGCCGTATGAGGAGGAGCTGAGGTCACTTGGTCTGTTCGACCTGGGGAAGAGGAGACTGAGGGGAGACCTCGTTGAGGTCTTCAACATCCTCATGAGGGGAAGAGGAGGGGCAGGTGTCAATCTCTTCACTCGCATGACCAGTGACAAAACATGGGGGAATGGCATGAAGCTGAGTCAGGGGAGGTTTAGGCTGGATATCAGGAGAAAGTTTTTCAACCAGAGGGTGGTTGGGCACTGGAACAGGCTCCCCAGGGAAGTGGTCACAGCACCAAACCTGTCTGAGTTCAAGAAGCATTTGGACAGTGCTCTCAAGCACATGGTGTGATTCTTGGGGTGTCCTGCAGAGGACCAGGAGCTGGACTCGATGATCCTGATGGGTACCTTCCAACTCAGCATATTCTATGATTCTATGAAATGCTAACCAGCCTAATGGGAAAGGCTGAGTCCCATCAGATTTGCGTAGCCCTGGTTTTTATGCCTGTTCTGCTCTTTGGCACTAACTTGGAGAGAAACTTCTCTTAGCACATCTCTGCTTCCCCAGTGAGTCAAGTGATACGAGACAAGAGGTTATAGGCTACTGAGTGTGAAAAGAATAAGCCACTTGCAAGAAAATGCCAAATGCTTTATTTGATTTCTCCATCTGTTGGAAACTGCCATACTAGAATAATTTTCTTCCTTCAGGAAATATTCGCCCTTTTGATTTCCAAAGTGTTAATCTGTAGAGTTCCTCCCTGGCAAATGAGTCACTAGGACAGAGCCAGACTTCCGTAAGTTTTAGCACTGAATAACTAGCATGTAGTCCTCACATTTATCAGTTTGCAATATGTCTCTGTAGAGACGTGGAATGAGCAATTTAATCTTAGTTCTTCTTTGACACCTGAAGTTACAACTGTTTCGAGATTTGGGGAGGAATAGATTTGATTTCTGGATTCAAAACCAAAACAGGAGCTCTCTGAAGCATTCTTCCCCACGGGTCATGAGGGCAGACTTTTCTAAGGCTGGCACAGAATTTTCACCGCTAAAATATTGGTGGTGAAATAGTGAGCACAGGTGTAGAAATAAACCGATTACGTCTGTGGATATGAAGTATGGCTTTATTGCACAGCTGCCAGCTGAGGAGATGGACTGTCTCTATTAGCCATGCATAGAGCCTAGAACATGGTTGCCATTATTAAGAAATAATGCTTGTGATTAATGACCGTGTGATTAATAATGAGTGAGTTCTACAGGCTTTGAAAATATCTGTTGACCTGTGAACTCAGGCCTCCCTTGCATAACCAGATCCTATTGAAACTTTTTGCTGTCGTGCTCTGTGGTGTATGTCCGTTCTGGGGGAACTGAAGAAGTGATAATGAGACCTTTCATGATGCAGCTGAATGGAATGCAAGCATCGCATACGCTTCTGCTTTACTTTTATACACTCACTCTTGCTGTTCTGGTGGTGCTTCACTATCCAGTGTGCATCTGGCATCAAAAGCCATTTTAAATGTCTTTTTTTTTCCCCATCTGTTCCAAAATGTGAACTGAAGTAAACAATTATTGAGTCTATATCTACTGTTTATATTTCTGTACATTGGTTTGGTTCAGTCTCTGCTTGTTGGAGACCAAGTTTGTGTTCCAAAAGACTAAGCTACATGAAAATCTTTATGCATATCCCTGGAACTCCCAGAAAACAGTTCAGAGAGCCTGATTTCATCTTTCAATGATGTGGACACAGTAGGCACAGGGATTGAGGTGGAATTTAGGTTGTCTGATTATTAGGCTGTCTGAATACTTCTTTCAGTGTTTCCAAATGAATATTTGTGTAGAATCCGTGTGTATCGCTTATTCAATCAGGTTTGAGGTGTTTGGGTTTTTGTTAGAATTCAAAAGTAGGCCAAGCCCCTACCATGCAGTGGTACATCACACACAGGAGGGTTTGTGGCACAACTGTTCAGTGTGGATGAGGTTTTTTGAAGCTTCAGCTCTGTGATTCAGGGTTTTTTTACTTTATTCAAGGTACTAAAAAAGAAGATGACAGGAGGTATAAGCAGGCAGAAGGTGAATTTGATTGTGCAGTGCAGAAAGATAAAATGTCCATAATTGTAAATTCAAGTGGCAGCATTATGGCCCCATCCCATAAGCCTTTAGCCCTTTGCAGAGTCCTCTTGCCAAGTTATGCTTGTTCACTCAATTAAGGGTTTGCAGAATCAAACCCTTGGATTTTTTCCTTTCCCAGATCCCCATGCAAATCCATCCTGGTCCTCTTCCACCTCCCAATCCAGTCTTGTCGCCCTGGATCATGTTCCTGGTAAGTACAGAAGGAAAAGTTAGTTATGCCCATGCTGCTTGGCTCTGGAAGTCTGCATTTGATTTATCCTTCTGCATTGGACTTACCAGTAATGGGAATTCTGGACCAAGTGGGATTTTTTTGGTTTTTTTATAAGGATTAAATATAGCCTCTATATGTGGAACTTAAAGAGTTTAAACTTGAATCTGGGATGGTTTCATCTACATGATACTCCTTGAACAACCAGGCCCGGCAAATGTCCCACCATTGATGGTTTTTGCTGCTAAGACCTATTTGATGTTCAAAGTTGTGTTTCCCTTTGAAATGTCTGAGGATTTGAATTCTTGTAAAGTCAAATTTTCAAGTGCTGTAAGGCAGTTCCGTTGGCCTGGGCTGATACTATTCTTTCCATGAAATAAAGATGCATGAGAACATTTCCTTGATGTGATTATTTCTTCTCAGTCTAAGATCTACTCTTCAGCAGATTTCATAGGAGCTGTTGAAAGTGTGCTGTAAAAGGGATTATGTTTTAATTATTAAAGTCTCCAAGTGGCTCTGGCAGGTTGTCCTCTCAGCTCCAATTTCAGGTTTAAGATTTTGTGTTGTGTTTGAAGTACTTGATTGGATGAAAATGATCTGAATTTAATTCCTAACTGAGTGTTTGCTCCTCTATCACTGGGTAGCTTGATCTTCTCTGTGAAATGGAAACCATGATGTTTCCTTTCTCTTTTACTGGAATGTTTTGGCTTCTCAGGGCAGATGCCATGTGTTCATACACCGCCTCACACAGTGAACCTCCCTCACACACACCTTCACTCACCTGTGAGCCTAAGGGTGCAGCAGCACGATAAGTGATGTTTTACAGCAAGTATGGAAGGCTTTAATGTATTAGTATTTCATATAAGTGTGGTGCTTTCTCCTCAGGCATATCAAGTAGCATGAATTTTGATGAGGAAGAAGATGAGGAAGATGAAGACAGCTCCAGTTCTTCACAGTTAAACAGTAACACCCGGCCTGGTTCTGCCACAAGCAAGAAATCCAACAAGGTAAGGGGAGAGTTCTGAAGAAGGGGCATGCAAGGTGCTATGTACTGCATGATTTCAGAGTGCAGTCAGGATAGGCCTGGCTTTCTTGCTCTGTTTTTAATATGCACTGGAGTATCTCCAGGGTGATTTACTGTGATAGCTCTCAGGGTTCACAGGAGCAAGCAATGAAAACAATGACTTGGAGAGAAGAATAGCAAATATTGTCTGAACTTGAATGAAGAGAAAGGTAAACAGTAAATATTTACCTTTCTACCTCTTGCAGGTGCTCAGAAGGATCTTTTGTTGCCATTGACTTTTTCTAGGCATTTTTCCACCTTTTTCTCACTGCCACCATCTGAACATAAAATAAGACTTTGGATTGTTCAAACAATCTGAATCACAGGCTCTTGCTAAACCAGTTGATGGTGCCTCACTCTTTTATATACCGCACTGACTTCTCATCTTGTTGTATTTCTATCTAGCTTAAACTGTTGCTCCCTATCTCATTTCTTTCTTTCACCAAAGGCCATCACTGTCCTAGAGTGTGGCCTTTCTGGAAAAAGGGGTGCACTGAGATGGGAAGGTGCAAGCCAGGTTTTGCTGTGTAACTGCACAGCTTTCTGTCTGTGCAGCCACCCCATTCTGCTTTGCCAGCTGTGTCTGTACACTGAGCATCAGCTGCACAGGCAACTGCTCCCCAAGCCTCTGGTAGCCAAGAGCTTGACTGATTGGATTGGAAGAGATCCTTACCTTGACAAGCTGTCTTCAAGGCTGCTGAGGAACCAGAATGGGGAAGACAGTGTGTTCCTTATTTTTATTTTTTTTTCAGTGCAACTGCTATCAAATGCCGTTCCTTTGTACTAATAACCTTGTAAATCAAAGCTGAGAAACTTGAATTTTGCTTATTGTTTTAGGAAGCGGCCTCAGCCCCCAGTCCTTCCACAAATGAGCCTCTCATAGACGTCGATGACCTGGAGGAATTTGCCATAAGACCTGCTCCACAGGGTGTCACTGTCAAATGCAGAATAACAAGAGACAAGAAGGGAATGGATCGAGGGATGTACCCTACTTATTACCTCCACTTGGAAAGGGAGCATGGTAAAAAGGTCATAAAATAACTTGAATGGCATACCAGTTGCATCTGAATTTAAAAAACTGATAAAAAATCTGAAGAAGTATTAGAAAGAAAATGTATATTTTAAATGTATTTTCACTTTCACTGAGATCTGTCCTACAGTCTTCCGAAAGCAAAACAACAGTATCACTTTGTTCCACTGCCTTTCTTCATATGTCTAATCTTTTGCCTTAAATAATCCATGCATGGCACCTCTATGTGACTGTCAGCAGTTGGGGCTCTGTGGCCTGAAAAGCATCTACTTTCAATTCAACTGGAAGAGCCAGAGCAACTTAAAATTAAACATTTAACAAAATAGATCAAATTTAATTATTTAAACCATAAATAATAGAAGTCATTTTCCTTTTCCAGTTTTTTTTTCCCTGGTTTTGCTAGGTCCCAGGAGACCTTCTGTCAGGAGACCTTCTGTTGCTTTGCTAATGATGTTGGAAGACAGAAAAATTGCCTGTGGTTTATTATATATCAGGGCAGGAAGTGGTGTGTGCTAATCCCTTTAGCATTCTGGAATATGTTTTTTTGCATTGCTTAGGTCTTTCTGTTAGCTGGACGGAAACGAAAGAAGAGTAAAACCTCTAATTACCTCATCTCTATAGACCCAACTGACCTGTCTCGGGGTGGAGAGAGTTTTATTGGAAAACTGAGGTAAACAGTGATAAGTCTAAGAATTTTCATTGTATAATACAAAATTCATTTGATATTAAGAAGCCTGTAAGCCACTGTGACTTCTTCATTAGAGGCTTGACTAGATAGATCATGTGATAATGGTCTTAAAGATCACAGTATCCAAGGCATGTTTTCAAAATCTCCCAAGTATTTTCAGGATCACATTTTATTAAAAGTCATCAGGACTGAAGCTTCTTAAATGCTCAAAGGCCAGATTCTCAAGGGTGTACAAGCACAACTTATCTTAATGGGATTTTCAGAAGTGCATGAGTACATTGTGTCTAGCCTCTATTGATATAAATACCTTGGAATGGAAGTACTGTCTGTTACACAGAGAATCTCTTTGGTTTTGCCTGTTCCTTAAGATCCAAATCAGTTATTTGCAGGTAGTGGAATTATTTCAGAAGGACATATTTCTTTTCTGTCTGTTGCTGTGTTGTACACCAGTCTGTTGTTGATACCTGCAGCCTCTCGATGTATGTTTAGATCATCTGTGCCTGAGGAAAGGGCCTGTGCTGCTCGTTGCCATTTGCCTGTGTGGATCTTGGAACTTCATGTGCTATTTATTGCAGTTCAGACACAGAATGAGGATAATGTGGTTTTGTATGTCCTACATTGTATTTTGCACTCCTTTCCATTGAAATAGGAAAGATTATTTATGACTTTATAAAAATCACTCCCCATATTCTAGTGGAGTTTAGTAGTCAGGTAAGAAAGCAGATAGTTTTGTACAGAGTAAGCATACTTTAAAAACACAAGCAAACAAACAAAATAACTCCACTGAGTGTTTCCTTACTGCTTTCTTGAATTTTCTAGTTTGCAAGATGAAGCCTCCAGTGTAACGATAAGGGACTTTTAGTATACTCTGCTGTACTGTACTGTTATGTTTTTGTTATGGCCTTTAATCCAGGAGTTGCCATTTACCTGGGATTAGAAATAACAGCTCTCTCTACTCAATACTTCTCTTTCCTTTGGGGCTACAGTGCATTAAAGGATAGATGTCTCAAGCAGCATTACTGGCAAATGGTGATTGGATTTTCCGTTTTTTTGATAGATCAAATCTTATGGGAACTAAGTTTACAGTTTATGACAATGGAGTAAATCCAATGAAAACAACATCAAGCCTGGAGGCGAGTACCCTGCGTCAGGAGCTAGCTGCTATTTGTTATGTAAGTACTGCTCACAGGCAAAATGTGCAGGAAGGGCAGTTCAGTTTCTGAAACAGCACTCTGAATTTACTTCTCACTTAGGATTATGTAAATCAGCATTCATACTTGGACGTAACAGAGCAGCTGATCTCCACTAGAGAAACCAGGAAATTCAATGGAAAGTAGAGGTAAAAAGTGTGCACTCAACACATTGCCCAGTTCTCACCTTTGGTCAGAAGGTGTTGGGGCTTTTACATAACCCCCTGGAGGGGGTAGGATGCTTCCTGCGGGCACCAGCTGAGGGAGCCTCCTGAACTGTAAGGAGTTGTGTGCATGGCATTACTGCTCTAGTGTGATTGTTTATTATGGCGTTTTGGAGGAGGCATCTCTCATCCAAATCACAGGTAGCTGGACAGGTATGTCTGCAGCAGCTGAGAGACTGGGATAAAAATTCTAAAACTCCTTTTTACCAGGAAAAAAACCTAAGCAAACCCCAAGCAAAATCCAAACTTGTACTGAATGAGAGAGACCAGCCTCTTATAAGACAGTAAATAGCACTTGTCAGGAGCAGTGCAGACAATGAAGACTTGAAACACAGTTGCTGTTGTTTCCTGATTACTGGATAAGTAACAGTTTTGTTGAGATGATTCTTTCTGTTCAGAAATATGTGGGCCCAAGAAATCCTTCCATTCAAAGTTGGTATGTACACTGCTACAGAAAGTTGTCTGGTTTCACAAATCAACAACTTCTGATAAAAATATCCAAGAATGGCTTTTCTGAAAAGTTCCTGCCCAGCTTTAATCAAGGGTGCTTGGAAATCTGTCGGTTCAAGGTCCAGCACATACCCAGTGTACGCACAGAATGTGTTCCCAGAAAGGTCAGCCTCGGGTTGTGGGGAGCAATGTGTCTGGAAGATTTCAGCACATGAGCAGGAAAGCAGAGAGCCATCCTTTCCATGCAAAGTGCCAAGAGTACTGAAGTGGGACAGTATTAGCTGCCAGCATGTTCTTTTCCTGCTGCTTAGGATGCAGTTTTCTGTGGATACAGGATAGTGTGTTTGTTCACGTGTGCTGTTACTCAGGCACATAGTTTACAGTTGGAGACAGACAGAGAAACAGATACATATGCCTCCATTCCTGTTAGATTTGAAACCCTTCAAAAATCCAGGTAGCAAGAGACTCCAGGACTTGGTGTCAGTTTGACTGAAGTTTCAGTAGAAACCTAGAACCTAGATGTTTAATATAGGTAATTTTACTGGTTTATATGGGAGGGCATTCCCTGGAGCTGGGCAACTAATCATCTGGTGCAAACTGGAAATACAAGACGAAAATAAAAAAGAATTGAAAAAGGTTATATATTGAAAAATTTAGGCATTGCTTGTTTAAGTCAACAACAGTAATTTTTGAATGATGAACGTTGCCAAATTAAAAGCTGTTGTGTTCAGGAGAGGTAACTAGGAGTGTGAATGTTGGAAAGAACCAAACCATGGCCACTGTTGGCACAATGTGGCTGAGATAAGCTGCTTTTATATGTGTATTTGTAATCAGCAGTTTGAAATTTGGACATTTGTATAAGAAAATTACTTTTTATAATAACAGAGAAAAGCAGCAGGCTTGCAGGTGTGCTGTGGCCAGAGGACAAAAGGAAATTGGAATGGTATTTTATTACTAGCCAGGTTTGCTAAAGTGAGATTAGTGTCCCTGGCTGCAGCAGAACCACAGCAAAGAGTGCCAGGAAGAGCAGTATTGAAACACCTTTGTCCTGAGGCAGTCTTTTAATTCCTGCCTTGAGATTTCACCTGCAGCAAAAACTATAAAAAACAATACTTTAGAAGCACCATTATGCCTCTCACTGTCCCTCAGCTCATCTGATCAAGTACCCATGTGGAGAGCAAGCTGTACCCACACCCACCAAATTACTGAGCATGACCTGCTTAATCACCTCAGCAGGTCTAGTTTATACAGGCAGAAACTAGTAATGCATCTGTTAACTGTGGGATAAATGTGTCCAGGACTCTCTTTGTGGAGCTCACCTTAGGGCATGTTTCAAGGGTCGGGAACAGAGAGCAAGGACAGTTCTCTCAGGTGCTGTTAACCATTTTTACTCCCCCACTGCTGGCAGCCCAGCATATTAATAAACCTGCAGCAGCACCTAATGGCTGGTTGCAGAATCGCATGACAAAATTTATCAAGGAGCAGTGAGGTGCAACTGTAATACTTGTACCAGGATTTTCTGTGCTGGGTTCCTTTATATCCATAGTATCTCACAATTCAGTTTGTGTCAGATACTGCAGGCAAGGAGCTCAGCTGACATTCTGAGGTGTGACTCAGGTTTCAGTAAAGCAACAAGACCCCATGTCTCTACTCAGGCCTCAATCACTTGCATATTGTGCTCCAGTGTTGTAGGTTCTGTGATTTGGGCTTTCTATGGAATGATACATTCTACAGAAGATATTAAGCACAGATGTGTGAAACAAGTCCAGAAAGGGAAGTGGCTGAGAGAAAATTGGGGTAACAAAACTGTGAATGTCCTGGAAGCTGCTGGGATATACACCTTGCTGCTTTTATCGTGGCAGCTATTGCCACTAAAGCAAGATGCTTACACAGTTTCTTGGAAGTGTGTAAGGTTTTAAAAACAACCCTGTGGAGAGGCTCTGTATTCTTTCAATGCAGTTTATTGTGACACATGCTCACAGAACAGCTGACTGGATTGGCTAAGGCAGAGAGTGCAGCTTCTGAGCAGTACTGGGCCAAGTCCTTAGCTGGTATCGATGATTGGTGTCCTGGTTGAGTCAATGGGTCTCTGCTATCTAACAGCACTTGTGTTCCTGTTTAAACTAAGACTGTCAGTGGCATTAAAAAGCTGTAAAAACAGAATTTGGCCTCTGTTCCCCCAGTAATGCCATTTGTAGTCTTGAATTTACACACACAAAATCATGGAGGAGGGAAATAAAAGAGAAGCAGGGAATGAGACAGGAGACAGGGGAAATTAATTTTATTTGGATGCAGGTGGATTAGAAAGATTTGCTTTTAATTGAAGCTCTTCTTTTTGTCCTGACTGTTTTCCTCATGTATTCCATGTTTATGTAATTCCAGTTGAGTACCATGATTTTATCAAAAGGGCAGCATTTGCAATACAATGTATGATAATTGGTGATGGTTGTAATGTGCAACTAGTGACCTTTCTCTTATCATGTGGCAGAAGTTCCAATTTTAGTGTTTCTGAGTAAATCCAAAGAGTATGGTACTGTTTTTTCAGAGTGATAGTACTGCTTGTTGGGAGGGAAGTGATTCAGCACTATTATTTAATTTTACCTTGAACAATGTCTTCAACCAGTCAGCATCTAAATTGATTATGTATAGCATAACTGCTGCCTGATGAGAAGAAAAGCTTGTAAGGCATTGCAGAGAAGGCTAAAATTGCCAGTAGTTAGTGGAAAATAAGCATAAGCATGAATTTTTTTCTTAGAACTTGTCCTCTGCTGTGCTGAGTCTCTCTTACTGGCAGTCATGTTAGTTTTCGTCTCACCATGACGCAGAACCAAGGATAACGCTTCCAACTGAACTGATAACATGTTTTATTCTGCCAAAGGATGTGACATAAATGATTCAAAAAGGAGGCAGAATCTTCTCATTAATGTACAGAGTTAGGAAGATATATGAATATACCTGGATTGCTTCAGGAGTATTCAGTAAAATAACTCAGTGGAATTTTTCTTGCACGCATGAAAAACTTTAAAGAGTTGTGGAAAATCTCAAGATGGTTTGCTGAAACAACCAAAGTTATTTCAAAGGTCTGATGGATGACAAAACTGCACAAGTAATTTTTAGGCGTATTTTTCAGATGTTACTGGTGAGTTGAGATGCTTGGATTTTTACTTGCAAGAATAGAAATGTTAGTGTTCCTTAAAATCAGGACAATTTGATTAAAAGTATAAAAGCAGAGACATCTGAATGTGTAATTTCTAAATGTCCCAGTGGTAAAGCCCCACCAGCTGGAGGCCAGGGCTGTCTGGTTCTTGGCATCTTGTGGTATGTTGCTGGGAATAGCACCAATGGGAATGTCCTTTCTGAGATTCCTTAGTGTATGTCCACAGCCCTTCATTTCAGAATGGTAGAGGGGAAAAAAAAATCCATATATCTGGAAAAAAAAAATTATCATGAAACTTGAGGATATGAACTTCCAGAGGTTTCACTGTTTCATTTGCTGGAGTTAATGCTAAAATCAGCTTTTACTGAGTGGATTGGGAAATATTGCCCTCTACTTTTTCAAAAGCATATGATGACTTAGAGAAATATTTGGCCCTAGTTGCTTCTGAGGGAGAAAAAAAGAAGTGTCAGATAAAAATAAGGCTTTAGGCTGGTTTAGATTTTAATGGTTGTGTTTTGAGAGGACAGTGAGAGCTGTCCTCTGCTGGAGAGCTTTTACTGGAGAGCTTTTGTAAAAATATGGTCAAAAGCATCAGATCATGTTTAATGCAAGAACTTGTATTTTCCATGGATTTGCTTTTGCTGCCCCTGTGATTTCTTTACTTTCCCTGTCTTCATAGCTAGAAAATTTGCCTTCATGCTAATGTGTTTGTTTTTTACCATGTTCATCTCTAAGCATAACATATCTGAACACTTTGAAAACCACAGCACTGCTAACAGATGCTCTTACTGGCAGCTTCTTCTTGTTTGCTTTTGTGCTGGCTCTGGAATAAATGGAGCTGGTCCCATATCTTTAATTTTGTCTCGCATCAAAATGTGTGACTGCATTTTATGATTTTTAAATTGCAACTACTTTATTTTGGGATCTAGCAGTAGCCAAGCAATCTGGTTAATTCATATCCTTTTTTAACAAAGGGATTTTTGTTTTTAAATTATATTAAGGTGCTGGCAGCCAATGCTAGGAATGTTTTTGGAAACCTCTCTATTTCCATTTTTCCTGTTGTTGGAGCTTCTAAGACAAAGCTAGAATGTTTGGCAGTGCCAGTGAAGGTGGGAGTTTCAAGATGTTTTTCTAGTTGACTAACAAATAAGTTCCCATGGCTGCCGCTGTGTCTCTCTGTTGAAGAAATTAACTTTAAAAATAAAGAACATGATGAAATCTTTTCTAAACATTTTTAGGAAACAAATGTCTTGGGGTTTAAAGGACCTCGCAAAATGAGTGTGATCATACCAGGAATGAATATGGACCATGAAAGAGTTTCCATCAGGCCACGAAATGTAAGTCACACCATCATCCAACACTAACTTGAATTCTCTTTCAGTTAGAATCGGGTTTTATAATTGCATTTCTGAAGGTCTAGAGGTAAATAAAGTGGTGTTTGAACAACTGCATAACAATAGGATGTGTGACTAGTCCTGTGACTCACAAAAGCACTACAAATAATGTATTTTGGTAACAAAAGTTACAACTAACATTTTCCAAATGGTGGAAAGGACATTCACGTTAAGATCCTCAGAGTTCTCTCTTTCGTTCATTGAAGCTGTTTTAAGGATTGAGGGTAACAGTTCAGTTTTTGGGCTAGGATTTATGAATTCTTATCTTCTTTTCTAATGTGTTTTTTGTCATGTGATTATGTTAAAGCAAAGTGTGTATCTGTGATGTGTGCAGGAACATGAGACACTTCTTGCAAGATGGCAGAACAAAAACACAGAGAGTGTCATTGAGCTGCATAACAAAACGCCAGTCTGGAATGATGACACCCAGTCCTATGTTTTAAATTTCCATGGTCGAGTCACACTGGCCTCGGTGAAAAACTTCCAAATTATTCATGACAATGATCGTAAGTACAGCTCTCAGTCAGTGATGTGTAGGAAGAGTACTGCATGCACAGCCTGGGAGGGTTTCTGCCCTTACAGTTGTTATTTGGGCAGGTTTAACTGAATTCCGTGGCTCCAGCTTAATGCTACTCTGCCTTATGGCCATGGCATTGATGCAAGTTAGGTGTTTAAATGCTCATGCTTGCAACAGGGGATAGCTATGTGCTGTCTGAGTTTTCTGCTGTGGTTGCCCAGCTTATGAACTGAGCAACAGTTTAAAGTCATTTCTGCTCTCAGACCAGCTGCCTTGCAGTCCTGCAGTCAGCAGGACCGTGGGGCATGGTCACTCTGCTGAAGCACATGTATCACATAATCCTTCCTTGGTTTTTTTTGTTTGATCTGGTCCCCACACACTGCCCAGCTGGAGGTGGCAGTCACACCAGTCCCACTGCATGTCCACCTTACCATTACTAGTCTTTGTGGCGTTACCCCTACAGAACATTGCCAGTGTCAGAACAGCCTTTCACACTATCCCCAGGCCCTTACTGATGGGCTGCTTTCTGCCATCAACGTGCAGCTCCCTTTTTTTCTCAAGCTTAGGTACAGTTGTCAGAGCCAGGATAAAGGCAAGTGCTCGAATGGAGCAGCACTGCCCCACTTCATACCCACTTTAGGCAGGCACAGTCACTAGTGCTGGAGCCCACCAGGCTAGACCAGTGCCATGCAGACTGCAGGGAAACTGGTGAAAGTGGCTGTGCTAGTCTCTGAGGGCAACACTGAATTTGAAACATTGATGTATGCATTTTATAGGGGGAAACAGGTACACCTGCTTCTGCAATTAAACATTTCCAGCTGTGAATGAGGCTTAGATTTCCTCTTACTGACGAAGAGTACAAAAGGGAAAAAAGTTGGGAAGAATTTCTGAACATGCTATAACAGAGAGATATGATTAGGTCTAGATAATAATTATACCTTTTCTTCTCCCATTATTTTTGCTTGTCCACTTGCCTGAAGTTAAGTGAGAATAGAATTAACTAGTTCTTGGTGCACGTGAAATTTGGCACTAGATCTGTTAAAGAGGTTTGAACATTCTACAAAGAAGCCATTTTCTCTCTGTGCTGGCAAAAAATACTTTTTATCTGTGTCCTTCTTTTGACAGTAACAAATCTTGCAACCCTCGATCACTCAAGCTATCCTTGCTTCTCCCTCTGCTATCAGCACACCCACTTGCATGAATAAGTGTTGTGAAGTTTCATGAGTGAGCACGTTTTGTTTGTGTTTCGTTGAACTGGGCCAGAGGATGATGTTGAATGCATACTGATTTAGTAAGGACTGCAAACAAAAATAATGCTCTGTCACCTTTTATGACCTTTCTTGCAGCTGACTATATAGTGATGCAGTTTGGCCGCGTGGCTGAGGATGTGTTCACCATGGACTACAACTACCCAATGTGTGCACTTCAAGCCTTTGCAATTGCCCTTTCCAGTTTTGACAGCAAACTGGCTTGTGAGTAAAGGGGCGTGGGTGAGCATCCTCTCAAAGGAAGCAGTTTGCCATGTGATTCCCAATTCCTGCTGGTGTCACTTGTGGTCCATAATAAAAAGGTCAGGGAAAATGCAGTTGTGGAGGACTACTCTATTGCTGAAGAGAAAGTAAAAGGAATCTTCTAAAAAATTCAGGACATTCAGGAAATTATATTTTCCTTTTTTTTTTTTTTTCCCTGTCATATTTTTCTGGAAGTGACATCAAGGTTTTGTAAACAGAAGTTCTATCTCATGTCCCTGGTTATGTTATGGATATGTGCCATGATGTACTGTACCGTGGCTCTAGTAGCACCATTACAGTGGTGTCTTTTTTAAATCCAGAAAGGGCGTGAACGCTCAAAAAGTTCCTTTTTACATGTAAGAATTATTCTGAGGCTGCAATCATACCTCAAGGTTGCATTCCTACATCGACTAATCAGAGCTTCACATCATCCAGCGTTAAAGAAAGATCAGAAAAAAAGATGCACTTTTTTTTTGATTGTGCAAGGATCTCGTGTAGTATAAAGTCAAGTCTGAAGGTTGAAAACCTATACTGGACTGAACTTGATGCATTGCTATTGTACATGTAGTAGGGCATGATGAATTTTAATTGCAGTAGGAGGAAATGGAGAAGTAGAAAGCACAAAACAATGTTGCACAAGTCACTTGAATTCTAAGCTGTTGTTATGTTTTAACATCTACATGCTTTTTAATTTGTTTCAAATGAAAATGTATTTGAAGTACAGAAAAGGGAAAGGGAAACATCTAGCTGCCAAGAAATCATAACTTATGTTGAATTTGGCATTTCGTGTGCTGAGAATTTATATCCTTGTATTTCTCTGGTAATGCAAACACATATTTTGTACGAAGTGGTATAAACAGTTGGATAAAGGCTCTCTGCAGCAAATCTTATTATTTTGAATAGGCTGTGTAAAGCTGAGGAAGGTAAATGGAAATATTTTATTAAATTTGTCTGGCCTTTTGAGCTTTTACAATTTGTTGATTGCATTTTTGAACTTTCAGCGACAACCACTTTTCATATTTATTTCCCATTGTAAGAATGCTTGAAATCGATTGAAACTGTGTATGTTGTTCTCTCATGTAAATGTGCCAGCTACTGAGCTAAATCCTTCTAGGCAAATCTAGTGTATACTGCATACAAATGAGACACTGGCAGGACACAGAATACCTTAAAATAGTGTGGAATTTTTCTTTCCTTTTTTCTGATTTATCTGGAATATATAAAAAATACCATTTCAAAACACAAGCAAAGAAAAAAACATTCTATTATCTTCTCTCCTGAACATCTCAAAAGCCCAGAGCTGCAACTGAAAGCACACTGTAAAACACCTTTAAAAATAATGGTCTTTCTGCCATTGTTCTGTACAATGTTATCCATAATGGCACACAAAGTATTAGAATGTATATGTAGTTCATCAGAAGGGTATTGAAATGTGAGTCAAGTGAAGAAGTTGTAGCATTTTATACTGTGTGGATCCAGGTCCTCCTTTTTACTCTTTATAGACTCTTGCATTGCACAACCAAAGATTATGTAATGCAAAAATGAGATCAAATCATTGTCTCATAGTTGCCAGTTCCTTTTTGACTATAAGAGACAGTCCACAAGGCTCTCCTTAAGATTGTGCCATTTAGACTGTATAATTTCAACTAATAAAAAAAATTTACTCTCTTCTTCACCTTTGCCTTCAGATCTCCTTCCCAGTATACAGACAAGGAAATTTCATGGAAGAGATGAAAATAAGGGATTGCCAGCATTTTTTATAATCTTTTAAACAATCTATGGAGAAGGGTCTGCTGGCTTTGAACGGTGTTTTGTCAATGGACTCAGCCTGTCAAATATTGTCTTCAGTTAATTCAAATCTTTTTGCAAGAAGCCTTTCCATGCAATGGTATAAAATGAAAAGACAGCTTTTATTAGAGAGAAATGAGCAGTCAGTTCCCTCAATGAATGACCGAAGTGTTGAGTCATGAGCTGCAGCCTGATCCTTAGGCTTTGCACTTGGATGTGTTTCTCTGTAGCTGGTGGTTTCCCACCATTTCACATCCCTATCTGTCATCTCACTATGAATTTAACAGAGAAGGCCCTTAGGTCTTTGCTTACCTCATATCAGTCTTTAAAAACTAGCTCCAATGACAACCAGAATTTTTTGTTTAGACTACTGCAGAACCAGTCAAGAATTCCCACTGCTGGCATTTAGGTGTGACATGGATTTCAAGAACTCTGCAGCATGGGAGTGGTTGAATCTGCATGGCTTTAATTCTGTGCCTTGCCAGTCATACACTTTCTTTAAAGCCTGAGAAAGTGGCACCTGACATAGTTTTCTGCTTCCCTCTGTGCACAGCACTGTGTCAAAGGAACTAAGTGTCTTATGGTGCAAATACACAATCTGCTGGCTTTTGTAGTGGAGTTGGTTTAGGAAGGGTTATTTTTAACGCAGATTGTAACAATGGTCTGACTCACATCATGACCCCACTGGGAATTGGCATGAAAGGAAGCTCATGTGCAGTGAACTCCTGCACAAGGGTGAGAACGAGGGGCTGGGGAAAGGCGGCGAGTTCAGCTTCTTGGGATAGTTTTACTGCCAGCACATTGTGTAACTTCACTCTCACTGCATGTTCTTCCCAGCCAGGTATTTTTTTTAACCTGTAACCATGCCAGGAGGAAAGTGGTGACTCAAATTCCCATCGTCTTAGCAGAATTGTATGAGGCCATGAGCCAACGAGCTGCTGAGGAAAAAACTCCCCACCATAAATTGAGGTCACTAGGGGGGGATGTTAACCTGGGACTGAAGAATGAGGAGCTCTCATTAAATCTGGTCTAGTTAGAATAGGATTTGTTCCTAGTGGCCTTTGCCAAAACCTTGATTTCTCACTGTCGTTGAGCAAGGTACTGGGTTCTTTTGATTCACCTGACCTTCACCATCTGCTCTGGAAACAGGTACTTTTAATTTAAAAACTATATTATTTCTGATGGGCATTTTCTGGTGAACGTCTCTACTGGATGTCAACACGAGGTGATATCACAAGTTTTCCAGCACATCTCTAAATTTTGTTCTCCTAACATGGTAAAGTCTTAGCATAGAGTCATACCTGAAATTACACTGTCCTCACAAAGTTTCTTCCACACCAGTAATAAAATCTTGATACCAGTAAGTATTTTTAGAGATATATGCATACTAAAGTAACCAAGGTGTAGTTAGTGGCACACTCATATTAATAATTTCTGCTGGCCCTGCATGTCAATGTGCAACAGGGCATAACCTTGTTTACTCAGTGTGACAAAGAATATAATGGCCCTGAGCTGTGTATTTACTTCACATAGTCCTAGTGAGTGTCTGGATACAGTAGATTTAATATTATTTAAAATCCCAGTATTGATGATTTTTTGCATCTGCTGTTGATTTTGGCAGAGCTGTAAACAAATTCCTTGCCTGAATTGCTTATAGGCAAATACTGCATGCTTTAATGAGAGTTCTTAATCTAACTTGTCACTCTGTTTACATCAAACAGTTTCTTCCTGGCCCTTTATCTAATTTTCTTCATCTCTGATGTTCTGTTCCTTCTCATTCTCGTCACAATTCTTTTATCTGTTCTTTAAGGATGTGCAACTCAAAAGTGTTTGACAATATTGCTCAGTGATCTCTCCACAGATGAATAATGCCTTTGGTGCACATTCAGTGATGCTCCTACAATAGAAGCCTTATCAGAGGGATGAATTTGTCCCTTTGGCTTTTCAGTAGAGTAAATTAATACATTAAAAGGTAGCAGATAAAAAAGCTTGCCTAAAATATAATCAGAATTTTTCTCAGTAAACATTCAGTAACTGGAGTTTCCAAACCGTTGGTTGCAAATCAATGAGCAGAGCTGTCCACAAACCTGGAGGCAGGCTGTTAGATTCCCTTTGTAGTGCTGCCTTATTTTTCCTTTTTTCAAAAGGTTGAAAGTCATTTTGTGAGCTGAAGTGTGTTGGTTGCCTATAATAGAGTTTGTTTTTTAGAAGCTAGACATCACTCTGCTCCTTTTGTAGGATAATATATGGCACATAAAATAGTAATGTCATAGGCTATTGTTACAAATTCTGATGCTAAGAAATCTGTGAGAATGGTTTTGTAATAATTACTGGGCAAATCTCTGGCTATTCAAGTTCCTTACAATCGAGCTGGAGTTCCCAGCTGGCTGTCCTCATGAGGTACTACAACTGAAGGAGCTGTAGTGAAAAGGGCTCTGTAATAAAATCTGGTGGCTGCACAATCGAAAAACATTATTGTGGAGTCAAATGACACCACTGAGTCTTATCAGTCATGGTGAACCAATGCCATCAATTCAAACTTTGAGGTTTTGCTCCCTTATGATGAACAAAGGAGGGATTTTAAACAAGCAGAGACACCACTGAGTCCCTAAAAGTATTGAGTGTTAGACCTGCTTTTCTGCTATAAAAATCTTACCCCTACCCGAGAGCTACCCGTTAAAAAAGAAGTAAATCAATCCAGTCCTTAGTATGGAAAATCACTCCCAGTTCTTGTATCTTACATTTTTGCAAATTTTATTATTAATTTTTTAATTTATTAGTGATTTCGCATAGGATGCAACAAGGACTGGGAAAAAAGTGTTCTTGCCCTGAAGGAATGATGAGCCTAGCCCCCTATTGGAATATTTTGCCTTTGTTTATTTTAATAGGACAGAACAGAGGGTTACCTGGTGTTCCTGGCAGGGAAAGTTTCTCCTAATGTGTGGCAGGTATCAGAGGAAAGATTTTGGGTTTGATCCTGTGGCATCTTAACTATCTGCCCCATTGCTCTCCTAAAACATCATTTTCCAGACTTTCCTGCTTTTAGAGAAGCATGTGCTCACGAGTAAATAACTTTGCTTGGCAATTAAGGACAGCACAGCAGTCACCTTTATTAGAATTATGGCCTGATAACTCAGATTTCTCAGAAGGCCTCATTTTGATTACTAGAAAAAAATAGTTTTATACACATAAATCTTGCAATAGAATTAATTTAACTGTAGATGCAAGCTTCTCTTGTTCGTGCTACTTAATGAAAACAGGTTTCTGTTGCTCCTCGTGTACGAAAAGTACCTTCCAGGGTTCTGCTCTGCAAGTGTTTGAAAGTAATTATGTAGACACTTTTCAGTTCTTTTTGTTGCTCACCAAGGAACTAAGAAAAGAATTTGCACAACTCTCTCAATGCTTTGGTATTTTGCTATGAACTGTAGCTCAGTAGCTGATACTCACAAATGCCTGTATATTGGATGAAAATGCATTAAAACTTATTTTGTATGTTGTATTTTATTTAACTGCCTAGAAATTATAGATTCCCCTTTTTAAGTAAGGGTATGTTTATCTATACCTTCACTCATGAGAAGACTTGAATTAACTGGCTTTCTTGAAACTGTTTAATGGAACCAGTACTCTGGTTTGCTAGATGGCTTTAGGAAGAGGATGCCATTCAGGAAAATTATGCTTACATTTTTGAGAAAAAAAAATACTTTCCTATTCACGTTATAATTGGATTACACAATAACACTGGAAGCTTTTCATGGTTTTACTTAAGTCTGCAATGACAGTTTGAAAATTACTCTGGCAAAAGCTTGTTAAGCACATGAACTGGAACGAAGTCCTACTTGAGAGTAGCAAGTAGTACCTAGCAAGTACCAGTGAATACTCATGTATCTCTTTTGGTGCTTGGGTGCAAAAAAAGCCCTGAAGAGTCCAAATCTGTGTTAAAATCAGCCTAGTCTTTCAGATTGTCCAACAGCTGATAGAACACAGGCCTGGAGATCAGGTCACCTGGCTGGTAATCCCAACTGATGTGCAAATCTTGGAACGTCTTTGTGCCTCCATTCCAACAAGTTGAATGGAAATACTAGTTTTTAGCCCACCTATGTCTGTCTCTTATCTTCTGAGAGGTTTCTCAGGAATATTTTGAGGTTGGTGGATGACGAGTGGTGTTGCCATGCTCAGAACCCTATTAATGCTCACTAAAGGAACCTCAGTAAAAATATGAAGTTTTCTGCCACCTGTGTAGAAACTGAATAGCTAAACAATCTCTTAGGATAAAATCATGATGCTGTTGAATTCTATGGAAATCTTGTCAGTGATTTCAGTGAGGCTTCAGTTTTTCTATCTTGTGTCATTTTTAGTTACTGGAAGTGCAGAAAAAACAGTAGGACAAACCATCTGATACACGTTTCCTTCTCACAGCGATGTGTTGTTGGTTGTGTTTTACTTTGCAGCATCAGTTGTTTTAAAACTATTATTCCTGAACACGTTGCAGAGGTTCAGTTAATGCAACCACCTATTTATGCTTTTATGTAGCAAACCAAGACACTTGGTGATTGTGCTGCAAATTGCATTTTTGTGCTGTTGTTCGTTTGTTTTTTCACTTGGATGTGACTCAGTTGTTCAAAACTGTTTTTACTGCAGACTTTGACTCTGTCACGCACATCTGATTTAAAAACAATGAGTCTCATGATTTATGACTACTTTTATACTGAAATGGGATGTTTACAATGCAATGTTTCTCACATTTCACCCTGTATCTGTGGCTTCCTACTGAGGCTATCCCAGTTGGCACAATGCCATTAGAAGTGTCAGTAATTTATAAAGTAAACTCTCTAAAAGTACCAGAATGCAATTTATAAACATTTTTATAAATTTTAACATTAAAATCTAGCTGATTTTAATGCTTACAGATTGCGTGAAATTTCAAGGAGATTATTTGTTCAAAATTCTCTTTTCTTAAGCTTGTTTTGATGTTTGAGCTCTCATTTATGATGTAAGCTTCTGATCCTGAAGCTTCATCTCTGCAAACCAAACAGAGCTTGGCCTGTGCAGATTGCCAGGCTTTGAGTGCAGGAATCTGTCAGTGTGATGAGGAACACAGTAAGTGATGAGATTTCTGAAGTCCTAACAAGAGTGCCCTTCCTAATTCTCTTAGGCATTCTTGAACATCACATAAGAAATCACATACCTTTCCTATGTTGACTCACCAAATAATTTTCATTCCATTTGAATTTTAAATTTTTTTTTAAAGGCTATGCCTACTGTCTAGGTAAGTGTAACCTTAACAACATTTAGTCTTGATGTCTTGGAAAACTATATCATAAGATCACTTATTTTGCCAGTGCAGAAAATCTCATCATTACACAAAACCAGAGTATGTTGTGTGGCAGTGGGCTTTGGGCACTACTCATAGGATAATTAAGCTTGGAAAAGACCTCCAAGATCATCAAGTGCAACCTTTGACATACTATTAAGTTCAGTGTTCAAACAAGTGTGTGAGCTCTGGCACCTTGTAACGGGAGGTCCTCATTCCAGTCTGAGAGAGCTGAAGATAACCCAGTTATTACCATCCTGTTCTCTTCCCTAGGGAGAATCTCCTGTCCTTGCTGGCTAGATGTAGAACTGTATTGATCCTGATGTGTCTTTAAACATTACAGCATTTTTTAGCTATTTTAAAAATGTTTTCAAAGATGTGGTTTAAGTTCAAATAAAATACTCTTTGAAGTAGTTATAGGTGCACCAAGTTGATTTAGTTGAGAGGCAGCTGCCTTTTCCAGCCATTTCCTCAGTTGTTGTATGAGCAGTGCTTGATAGTTCTGCTGGAAAAAACATAACATAGCTATTATAATATGCTTTCCTTGGGTTTTGCCTTATGATTCTGCTGTTTTGTGCACCTCTGCATTTATTTCTGAAGGGCAGTACTTCCAATGCTGAACACAAATAGAACAGTGTTTTCTAATAAAGTCTCTGCCTCATTTTCTGCTGTGGAGATTTACATGTGGAGATTTGGGATTTGATACTAAAAATATAAACTTCTCATCCAAGAAAAAAACCCCAGAATTTCTAGGCAAAGTCACTGACACTTAGTGCTATGTGCCTGGATTGACAGAGGGCTTATTTTTGCCAACCAGGAATCCTATTACTGGCAGAGTAGTGTGTGCATGAAACATCCTATGATACCCTGTTGCATACTACATCTGGGACACAGTGTGAGGGCCTGGTCCAAAGATACAGCCCTCTGTCACCAAAATGGCACAATGTTCCTTTCTGGGGGGCTTTCCGTTGATACTTTTATGCTTGTTGAACTACCTTCCATCTTGGGGCCAATCTGTGATAAATATCAGCCTTAACAAACGTCCCCAAACTAAAAACAGCACTTTGGAAAGGTGCTAGTAAAGCCTCACATAAGTCTGGGAGCAGCAGGTGAGTAGTATTATACAGAGTTCTCATTAGGCAATTGAAGTTGCACTGTAATCAAGTTTCATGCAAATTAATTTATGAAGATGGCCCAGAACAAGCACGAGGGTGCTGTGCAAGTGTCAGGAACTGAGAAGTAGCTCTGCAAAAAACTTAAATCAAGTCCACTGAGTTTTCCGAAGTAAAGAAAAAAACCCCAACAATGGGGCTCTATTTCATTTCTAACTGTATTTATTTGTAGATTCAGTGCTTTATAATGTAGGCTAAAAAGATAGAATTTCTGTCTTCTGTTAATTCTAACTTCTGGGTTAAGTAGGACTGCATCAGTGATGTGTACTCCTAAAAGATTTGTAGCAGTGTCATCTCAAAAACCTGATTGTGGAATATGGCTCTTTAACTGTGATAAACTCTCAAGAGTTACTGAATTCAGTGACACCGTGACAAGGTTTTTTGTTGGATTTCTTTTCTTTAAAAAGGAATCACCCCTAACCCCTGTTTTTGAAAGCACTGGTTATTCTGTCTTTTGGACCACATCACATAAGTCCATGAGGATGAATTCCTATTTGGTAGCACTTCAAATACTTTTTTGAAGGTGGTAGATGCTTTTCAGCTTCTTAGTAATCTATGTTACTGCAATTTCCTTGTTTTGTTCTCAGCTCCCCGATTCTCCCCACCCCCCCAGTCTATAACTTTCTCTCCTTTCAAAGATGTACAGGTTTTTCCATATGGGGACACTCCAGAACACTAAGTCAGTAAAACCTCTATAAAGTCAATGTCTGTGAACTAAAGTGTGTTAAATCCCTGTGTATATGTTCCCATTTTGAAATAAGGTGGCCTTCAAGTTGTGTAATCCTCCACCCGGGTATTCATCACATTGTGCAGTTCCAGGTCGTTGGTGAATTTTAAAGTGCTGAACAGGTTTCTGACCAAGATATTGGAGAACATATGTAAAGGGATTCACCCTTCTGTACTCTCAGGGTGGCACTTAGGACTTAGAGTGCCGCATTCCTAACAGTTGGCTCCTTGAATTGCACCTCCCAAGCTCAGCACCTGCACCCTTGAGGCCACGTTTCTGAAGTCCTCTTTTCCTACTGCAGTAGTTTTCATCACTCCCTGATTTATTGCCACCTGTATGGTGAATTTAAGCTTCCTGACAACAGTGTGCTTTCTTCTTGGGTTTTTGTGGATGTTGAGGTCTGGGGACTGCATGCTGAAAGCAGCTGCTTTACCAGTGCAGCAGAGCTTGATGCTAGGAGCGTGATGTGAATGATGCCAGTATAGCTAGGTTTATTTTTACAGTGCCCATCAGAGGTATGCTTGTTTGTCAGAAAATAATCTTCCTTTCTCTTTTTCTTCTTCATTTATATCTGCCTGGATCTGGAGGATGACAGCCCCTCTTAGCATTCATGCAAGCAGCCACCATATCAGAAAAACACACACAACGGGTTTATTACGGACGGGTTTATCACTAAGAGTGCAACTCTTACGTGCTTACTGTCACCCTGCCCTGTAACAGTGCATGTTTTTCCCTGTGTGCTGTTTCCTACCTTGTGTGTCTGTCACCAGTCAGAGGACACGGCTGCAAAGACGTGCATGGAAGCTTAGCAAAGAAAATGCTGAACCGAAGCCATTAAAATACAGTTCTCCCAATACTGAAGAAAGAGCTCCTCCTGAAGGCAAAAATTGGGACCTGTGGTTCTTTAAGTTATTTGAAGTTTCCGTGTGTTTGCATTGCATATAAGAAGATAACACCTTTTTATTATACTTGCACTATTTTGAGCCCTAAGCCCAGAAAAAGGCATCACAGAATCCAAGGAACGCAGTTACAGAGAAGCAAACCAAAGTGCAAACAAGCTCCATTTACAGATGTGGAGGAACTCCAGCGTGCAGACGAGGCAATAGGATGTGCTGGGGAATGACAGTAGGGTGATTTTTTTGCTGGAGAATTGGCCACACCGCTTGGCATCACTTAGAGTGAGTCACAGATTTCAGTGTTGGTTGATACACTATGATGGTCACTGCCTGTGCTGTGTTATGTTGGTAAGAACTCTGCCCATACCACGTGTTTCTCTCCTGAACAGCCTGATTTATGTGCATATCTCTTCATGATGACACTTCCACCCATTTATTTCTATTTCAGGCCTAATCCCAAGCCTGCTGGTGTAACTGAATGTTTCTTTCTAACTTCTCTTGTGTCTCCATAATGCCACATTTCCGTGTCTGTCCCACAGTCCCGATGTCTTCTTGTCTGTCTTTGTTTCAGAGCAGGCTTAGATGGATTGCAAAAATTGGGCATTACTGGCATGAATACTTCAGAAAGTTGGATTTGGAAAGGAGGCCAAAAGTTGGCTCTTACACACATCCCATGAAGATTTGTTGACACTCAAAGGGGGATCTAGAATGTCTATTGGTGAAAAAGCTGACCTTTTCCATTAGAACATGCTGTCAAATTCTGTGATGTCACTACTGCAGCTAAACAGGGCATTTAGAAGAACAAAACACTGCCCATGACTTAGGGGATAAAATAGTGGATAACTGAACCTGCACAAGAATTAGCAAATCACAGAGGGAGTTTCTCTAAGAAACAAGGTCTGTAAGAAACAAACCTTTTATGGTGGCTTACTGAAAAACACATATGAAAAAGACAAATATTGGGGGTTTATTAATTTTATTAGTAGTATCTTAAAAGTATAAAAATCTTTTCTTGTGATTGAAACTAACAGTTTATTTCAAATTAAAATCCTGTGCTTGGGGACAGGAAAATCAGATCATCTGGTAGTTATAAACCATAAAGGGGGGCATACATACGTGTCCAGTACCGCTGGATTCTCAGTATTAGGGGTGGGCTGGGCTTGATTTATGACTTTCCCAATGTGTTCCAGAGGTAGATGTGCAAATATTTGTTCTGCACACACTCACACATATAAATATGGATATAGTCTTGAAAAAACTTCTTTGGTGGTATTACTCAGTCTCCTTTCCCTCTGTTCACAGTGACATATAAACCATTATATTAATTTGCCTTGACGTTAATGATTTCAAAGTCTCTCTAAAAGAGTCAGATATTTGAAACTTCTTCTATAACAATTTTGAACAAGTGATTTTTTTTTTTCTTTTGAAAAGATTAGAAAAAGTTCTCTCTCGTGCTTTCATTTAAGTGTCTGTACCTATTACAGAGAGCCATCTGCTCTTCCTTTGAGGTGGCTTTTCAGTGGGATTGATCTGTGCAGTGAGCCAATTTCTACCCTGTGATTACAAGACTGGGGCTTTTGTTTCTCCTTTTTGAACAATTTCTTATATTCGACGGCAAGAAACAAGGGGAAAAGTGTCTGTGCAGGATGTTTTGTAACTCGTTGCACCTTTGGGAAATATCTCAGAAACTAAGTAGTTTTGAGGTGGTTCATTTCTGAGAGTTCCTAGTAGACACGGAGCTGGTTTTGTACTTTCCAACATCATCTTCATCCAACTAATGACAGTCTGAAAGATCCAGTGTTTGGGAGCAGCTGAAGAAATACCGATTTTAGAATGTGTTGTGTCTATGTCTGCCTGTAAAGAAAAATAACCTTTGTTTCTGACATGTTTACTTAAATTTCAAGAAGTACAAAATGTGCTACATGAATGTTTCTATCCCCAGAAAATGAAAAAGCAGTTTAATTGGGGGGGGGTGGGGTATTTTTTTTTTATTCCCACAGTAAACATTTTCTTATTCATCTCTTTGCCTTTCTTAAATAAACCAATGATATACAGTAGAATTTGGATATGTTAAAGTCTAGATTTCCTTTATATTCTATGCGGTTTAAAGAGTGGAATATATCAAAATTGACAAAAAATGACTTAATTGTGAGAACTAATATTTAACCAGACATGTTTTGTCATAGTGGCTGTAACACATTATGCTTGTTTGCACACAAGACTGTCTTGGCCTGTTTCAACTATTCAGACATCTCCTTTTTGTTCAGACCTATAGAGACTTTTAGATAAACCTGCAAGAATGTGCTTTTACAAATTAAATTTTTTAAAGAAACTCTTTGTTATTCTGGAGTAAATGTATTTATTTACCAGTATGTGCAACGACTGATTTTTGTACTTTCACATAATTTACCCTGTGTATGTCATAGAGCTCCCAGCGTTTGTGAATACAGAACACTGTGCAGAAATATTAAACTTAATTTGTTTGAAACAACTATGTCTTTCCCTACCCAAGGTCAGAAACACCTTGATAAATTGTCTACACTGAGTATGGAGGTTATTTAACACAAGGAGTTTCCAGTGCCATTTAAACTGTATTTTTACCTGGAATGCCAACAGGAATGCCTTAGGATGTTATACTATCAGTCCGGATTTTACTAGATCTGTAGTCATTTTTGGTCTGTAAGTTTTTCTTAAACTGTGAGCTCAAAGTCTTGAAGTGAGTACATGCTGTAGAAATACTCCTCTCTCCCATTTCCATGAAGAGGACAGTGAGATTCCTCATGAACACCAGCCGAGCAGAGGCCGCTCGTTTGCCACCTTGGGTGTCTCTTTCTTGCTGCCTCAGTGCTCTTTGTTGTGAGAGAAACTCTTTCCAGGTCTGGCTGTTGGTAAGAACTGAACTTTTGGCCTGCTTATTTCTATCACTTTGTGATTTTGGAATAATTCTGGAAAATGGACAGAAAAACCTAGGGTGCAGTTCAGTTAGGACAATAGCAAAGAACTCATGCTTAGACAGGAATGATCAGCTGCCCAGTATCAAAAATCCCCAAGCTTCAAACATGTCCAAAGCTGCTGGCAAGCAGAAGAAAAGCATCTGTCCTCCATGTCTCTGATAAAACGGATTCAAAACTGCAATCAGGTTAGACATGAGAAAATGTTCTGAATACAAGGCTTGGGAACCTTGGCACAGACTTTTTATCTGGGAAATTTTCAGTGACAGGAGACTCACAATTTCCTCTGTCAGGAACAATACAGCTTTGGGTAATCTTGCACTTTGGCAGGTGTTTGATCACCACAGGTGATCAAACTAGCAGAGGAGGAGTGGTCTCTGTGCACTGTCTAAGATCACTGAGAAAAATGAGAGGTTTCTATTTGCTGTCTAGGAATCTGCCCACCCTGAAAACTGGTGAAGCTCCAAAGCTGAGAAAAATCACTTGACTAGACCAACCTTTCCAGGTGTATTTGTGCACAGGATGCTCAATCTGTCTGATCTGCTGTTGCATTCATTTGCTTTGAAATACGTGTTTGGTATAAAACCATTAAAAAATAGGTAATTTTCTAACTTTTACCTGGGTTCTCTTGTCCAGTGTTTGTGATACATGAGGTTAGAAAACAGTATTTTTATTAGAATGTGCAAGTAAATATCATTTAAATAGAAGATTGTTGCAGTAAATTGTTCTGAGGCCTCAAAGTTAGGCATAGTTTACTTAGTCAGATGGAAAATTAAAAAATCCAACATATGGACACTAATTGCTAATGCAAAGAGTTAGGTGATAAACTTCTTACATGTTTATCTGTTTTTCACATACTATTTGTTAACTAATGCTCTTTAGAGTATTTTTGGGACCAGCAGTGATCTTCCTTTGTACTTTTTTTCTGATCCCATGGAATGCCTGAAATGATCTGTAACCATTATTAAATATTGAAGAAGAACTAAGCCCTTATAGGGTTTAAACATCTAGTTTTATTAGACTGTTTAGTTTTGGCAACACATATGCTGTTTCTTTTAGCTTTAACAAAAGTATAGCCATTTAATTTGCTAGGTGGGAAACATCATAAGTAAAGGAGCTTTTAGTAACCCTGACTGCTTCCACCGGGTGTCCATCTGAGTGTCTATAACTTTTTTCTGCATTCCCAGGTTTGCTGATGTTCTGACCCATGATTTTGATTTACTTATTTAATAGAAGTTCTTTGAGAATCCTGATTTTGTTCAGATAAGCTCTACTTCAAATTATGAATGTTTTCTGTTAGAAGTGAACAATTAATAATTATGAAAGCTGGGCACACACATGTGATGGTCCTTTTCTAAAATGCTCACCTAAGCAGACATTTCCGTTTCAGAGGGGGGAAAGCTGAAGCAAAGGGAGAAAAGGAAATGTTACATAAACAGGAAGAACCCCAGTTTGCAGCCTGCTGTTAAGCTGTTGCACAAGGCATGGCTGGCTGCATGGAGAGTACTTACTGGTAGCAGGGAGGGGCTGCCAAGGCCATCAAGACCTCAGAGCTGAGCTCTTGAGACTCTGACACCACACAGCCTACCTGTATTAGTATCATTCTCTCCTGTTGGTGCTGCAAAGAAATACAAAAGCATTAGCTCTGTCACAGGTGTTAAAAGTGAGTCCTAGCAACTGGCCTCTGTGTTAGTAAAGAAAAACTCATTGGTTTTTAATTTTGTTTTGCTTTTTTTCACTAATGCTGTGAGAGAATTAGTTCTTGACACACACTCCAGAGCAGTTTGTGCTTGGTGTGTCTGTGGGGACCACGTTACCCGTGCTAAGGGGCTGGAAAAGAAATTCTGGACATCTGCTTGTCCACCAAAAATAACCTTTCAGTAAGGACTGTGGGAGGGTGGAAGACAGCAAGGTCGAAACCCAGACAGGAATTAGGAATTAAAATTTTATAAACTAATTGGGAAGCTTAGTATGTAACACACAAATGAATTGCTCATACAAGGAGAATATAACTCCCAGTGCCAAGTGGAACAGCTCCAAAGGACATACTGATCAATTCCAGCCCCAGAGGACAGCATGAGGATCTACAAATGCTTCCCACTGCTGTAGTGAGGGTCCTCACTAATTACAGCCAGCTGCCTTCATTAAGCAATAACAATTGCATGGGTCTTCTCTTGAGGAATACACCTGGTGCAGGTAGTTTGGTGTGTGAGGCCTGACCAGGTGCTGACCCTTTGCCTAACAAAGGGCAAGCCAGACCTGCAGCACTGGTCACCTGGGTGGTGGCTTGTCATCCAGAAATGCTGTTGAACCCAATGAATAATGAGAAGACCCCAGACCAAATGTCACCACTGGACCAAGAGGCACGTGTAAGGGGTGTAAAGGGCATGTGAGGAGCACAGGTGCACAGACTGTAAGGGTACAAAAGCCAGGGAATTCCAGAGGCACCCAGCTTGAGCAGTTCTTATGTCCCTGCACCACAATTAAATTACTTAAAGGAACCAGACAGTCTGCTGTGGGAAAACCAGGGTCGAGCTGGTGAGGGAAACTTGTCTGTGTGAGTGTGGGGTGTGTGGGGAGTAAAACAGGGCACCTGCTGGTTCACTGGAACCACCCACTGCAAAGGGGCTTCGGTTTCAGCAGTTAAAGTCTTGGGTGGCAGGAGTGTGACTACCAGAGTGGCTCCAGAACAGTCAGATGGGAAAGGTTCCTAAACAGTTTGGCAATCCAGATGGCACCCTAGGCCACCACCTTCAGTGTCTCCCTTCTCCAAACATCCAGCTGCTGGCACTGTGTGAGTTCACCGGAGAGCTGTGGAGCAGGGAGGAGCCAAAGGGTGAGTGTTAAAATTCCCTGTGCAGTTTTAGTTTAAATTATAAGGGTGGGTTTGACTCTGCCCTGTGGTGAAGTATTTTGCTCAAGATTTTGAAGATCTGCACGGGGTTATAATCCCTGAAAGGCACCTGGGTTTTCCCAGTCCCTCATCAGGTGTAGGGGGTTAGAGTCCCTTGTAAGGCATGTGTAGAAGGGGAATTCAAGTCCCTTTATTTCATGTAAAATGGGGGTTTAAGTCCCTCTCAGTGCCTGAAACAATGGGAAATAGACCCAGCACTGCAAAAGGTACACCCTTGGCTGAGGTTTTGCAAAATTGGCAGAAAATGTCTGGTACAGCAGAGTTATCCAAAGAACAGGCAATAGCGTAGTGCCAAGAGGATTGGGCAGCTCTAACCTGGAGTGGCAGCTTGGCAGAATGGTAGCCATCACCAGGAGCTTCTGATCCACACGAATTCACTTTCCTGCAGTGATATCTGGCAGATGGAGTCCCCAGATTACGTGGATTGTTGGTATGTTTGGAACAATTGCACCTGGCGTGTTGGGACATCGGGGAGAGTAATCTGTGGGCCAGACCTGTAGGTGGGGGATACAGATATAGCTGGGTTGGTTGGGCTGGGGTGTGAAGCAGGCTGGGTGCTGGCTCTGGATGTGGCACAGGCCCTTCCCATGGGTTGCCCCAGCTGCTGTGAGTGGCATTGCCGTGCCCCCCTACCTACCCCACCCCTGTCAGAGCACACCCAGCGCCGGGGGCTGGATGTGTGCAGTTCTATGGGGGTGGCCCTGGGCTCGCACCCTCCTCAGCTGGTGCCCAGGAGCCAGCCTGGAGCTGGTGCAGACCAGAGGAATCCAGCTGTTACGTTAAAGCAAAGTGTCAGGAAGGCCCGTGGTGGGTGCAGGTGCAATGGGATGCCTGGCCACAGAAATTGGGTTTATGCCTTGGGGAGCGTTGTGGTTCTGGTGATGCCCAGTGAGCACTTGCCAGCCTGTGACAATCCAGGGAAAGGGTGTCAGCCTCACACTCGGCTGCAGCTGTACCCACAGCAGGTCTCCAATGTGATCAGTGCATCTCCTACCATTTCCTTGAGAATATTGGGGCATGATTTAAGGGCTTGGCTGAACACAGAGGTGAGGCTGACAGGTATCTTCCACTCGACTAGACTGTTCAAAGCCCCAGCCAACCTGACCTTGAATATTTACAGGGATGGGGCATCCACACCTTCTCTGGGCCACCTGCTACAGTGCCTCTCCAGCCTCATGACCAGAGGCAGTTGCCTCAACCTGCCATGAGCCCTGACTCCTCACCATCTCCTCACCAGGACTGGGCCCATACCACATGCATCAGAGTCCCTCCTGGGCTGGGGAGACCAGAAGGGGACAAAGGAATCCATAGGCAGTCACCAAAGTCCCAACCAAGAGAAGAAGAAAGCATTTTAACCATTATTTTCTTGGTTTATTCGTTTATTTCCCAACTTGGGAAATAACTGTTTATTTCCCAACTTGAAAAGAACTCCTTGTGAAGCAGCTGAAAGGGCCCTTCATGCTGAAGGCCAGCACTTCTTCCTGGCAGAACTGCTGTCTGCTGCTTCTCCAAAGGAACAGCTGTCTACATTCTTGGCTTGGTCTGTTACTATTCTTCATGCAAGGCTGTAGAGGGTCTGACTTCACCTTAACTCATTCATTGGGGAACCTTCTTGTCCTCAGACTGAAGAAACCCCACCTCCAGGCCCCAGAGATGCCAGTCACCCTCTGAGGGACAGCTGTCACCTTAGCACAGTAGGCTGGTGGAAGCCAATGCAACTCACTTCCCTTTTCTAGAGGCTCAGAGTGGGGGAGCTGGCACCCCTTCAGGGGGTGTGGGGGCAGGGGATGGGAAGGAAGGGCTCATACCACCTGTGGCAATCAGCAAAATAATCTGTTGATGCCAGGAGATGGAATGAGTGAGCCAGCAGGATGGCCAGAAGTGGAGGCTGGGAGTCCCATCTGATCACAGGAGTGGAGGCGTAGGGTGCTGGCCAGGCACTCCTGAGAAGCTGTGGTCACCTTCCCCATCTGATCCCGTGTTGGCTACGACCAGTGGCTGCATTATCTACGCTAACTCCTAGAATGACCTCCATAATATTACCTGGCACATTTGGAAAGAAGAAATTCCTAGGGCTGAATGCCTTCATTATGATAATTTTACTGAATTTAAAAAAGCTAGTCTGAAATTGTTGATGTTACAGCCTAAAAAACCCCAGAACTTAAGGTGGCACCAGCAAAGCAGTGTGTGGACACGGAAACAGAAGGTTTCCAAAAAAAGCCTCCTACTTGAGGGCTCACAGGAGCACAGATGCTGTCACCAAAGTGCCAAATAAGAGAGGATGACAGCATTTTTATCTTTTGTCTCATTGTTTATTTTTGAGTGATGAAGGTGCGGCGGAGGTTGGGCCACCGGTGTTCCCAGAGCTGTGTGCTGGATGTCGTTGCTTGAGTGTTGGCGATGGTTCTCAGGGTGCAAGGGCTGATGCTCCTCCTCTTCCCCTTCTTTGTCCTCCTCCTCCTCCTTCTCCTCCTCCTCCTGCACCGTCGATTGCCATGTTTCAGGCCCAGGGGAGATGATTTTTTCTTTGGTGGCTGTGGGAAGCGTCTCTTTGCTGTCCCACGTGAAGGTTGGCAGCCACCCACGTCACTGCTTCGGCTGCTCCCTTGCATGCCGATATCCCTGGGCTGCACAACGTCCCCTGCTGGGCACAGCACCAAGCTCTGCATGGCCTTGACCAGGGAAGCGACGGCGACAGCACTCTCGAGAGAGGCGTCATTTTGTTCCCCCTCCTCTGCTGCCTCCGCTGCCACCTCCTGGCACATGCCTTCCTCCGCTGCCACCTCCTGGCACATGCCTTCCTCTTCTGCCATCACAGGAGGTGGCGCTGTGCTCCTGTCCTGCACGAGGGTGGGCAGCCATCCACCCTGCTGCTCCAGCTCCTCTTCCTTCCAGGTATTCATCAAGGGCCTGGGAGCTGCAGGGGCCCTGCGTTTACAGTGCCAGAGCAGTGAGGTGACGTGACACCACAACCAAGCCGCTGTGATGTCAGTTGTGAGTGGGGCCGACTGTGGCCCCGTACATCAGAGTTTGGTTGCGATGGGCCTGTGGCCTGAAAAATGCTGAAACACTGGAGAAGGAGAAGGCTGAGGGCTCCTCTCCTGGGGCTCACTCCCACCTGCCGTGTTGCTTGCATGAGAAAGGTTGTCCCTTGGGCACAGGGACCGCCCAACTTCCCCTTGTGAGCCTGTCGCTCCAGCACTGTCCTCACCCCATACCTGCAGTCCCCTCAGCAAGACAGTGGCAACAACATTCCAAGAGTTAAACAACCCCACAGGTTTCCAGGAAGAAGGGTGAGTTCAGTCTAAGGGGCACCCTCATGCTGTTCTCTGTTTTTATAGACAAACTTTAACACTGCTTTTTTTGTTTTTAATCTCTAGGGATATTTTTAGTGCTCTCACATATTATATAGTCCACTTCCTGCTCTCGCCTGGGAGTTTCACCACACCTATGGCAAAGTTAAAGAACAACTCATAGCACTTCAGTCTTGCTCACACAAGTAACACAATGTGGATTAGGCCACTGTTCCTGCAACACAGAATAACTGGGAAATGGGCTGTGGGTTGGGGTAGCATATGGGTTTTGAGGGTTGTGGTGACAACAGTTTCTTGGGCGTACAGCAGCAATGACAATTGGGAAAGTCATGTGTGTGACTGTGATCTGTTCTGCTGATCAGGTAACATTCAGGTAAGAGAAAGAAGGCATACTTTCTCCTCCAGCGTCCTGTACACTCATATATATATATGTATATATATATATATATATATATATATATATATATAAGAATTTGATTAATTTTCCTAACTGGTAGCACACAGGTAGTTTTAAAAAAGTCAGAAGAGGCATTTGGTTAACTCTGGGATGACAAAGGGCAAAACCAAGGACTGTTTCTTTGGAACTGGAAAGAGTCACAAATATCTGCTTCATATCATCTGCTCCAAGATACCAGGCTTCAAAAATCAAGGACAAAGCACTGTTGGCAACATCATGGTAACCCATGACGAGAGTGCATGAAAGAGGGCACTGGCCTTCAGTTCAGGTGTGACTGGTACCACGAGAATGAAATTGGTACAAGGACATGAACATAGGGAAGTCCTCACTGGGAACAAAAGCCACACAAATGACAGTTTATGACCTCTACCTTTACCATCCAGGTAACATCCACCATGTTCCCTATCAATCAAACCCTTTCGTGTTGCGCTTTCTCAGTGTGCCTGTTTCATCTGCATCACTAGCTTTTTGCTCTTCTAGTGCTGCATTTTCATTTTCTGACTCCACAGACATGTCCTCTTGGGTTGTCTCTTCTGCTTCACTGCAGCTCTCAGAGTGGAATCCAGCATTCTCTGCTATGACAGCAGGATCATCCCCATAACAACAGCAGCAGTCCTCAGTGCTTTGGCTGTGACAAAGGTTCCCCTTCTCTTCACCAATGAGAGTCACCTCATCCTTTTTCTGCATTAAATTCTGACCACCCCTTCCCGTGGTGAGATCAGTTAGCTGGGTTTCATCACAAAGATACTCCTCATCTTCCATGCCCTCCATTCTTTCTGCCAGCTCTTCTGGAGAGGGTTGGCTCAAGTCAGGATAATCTACAAGGATTGTGTCCTGTTTGCGCTTGCAGCAATTGGAATCATCGTAGACAGGATAGGTCTCTTCTGGATAACCTTAGGAATAAAGTGATATGAAACCTGAAGTATTACCAGCATTTTAAAGTAGTACAGACTTAAGTGACGAATGCAAAGTTTGATAGCACAGTTGTTTTTAGCACTGCCAGTGTAAGTGTCAACTACTTAATGCCATGTGTACATTGCAGTATTAAATCCATGGCAAGAATCTGCAAAACATGACTTCTTGGGAGATGATGGCAAAAAACCCACTTATTTTCAGGGAGCCAGGTTATCAACCCTGACTTTCAGGAGTGAATATCTGAGCTTTGCTGAAAGCTATGGGAGCTAAAAGGTAAAAATTGTGTCTTAGATCTTTAAATAGATCCTTTTTTTTTTTCCTGTCTACAGATTGACTGATTCATGCTTTGAAGACTTTTGCTATAGACAGCATTACTTAGAAAACTGAAAAACCAGATATGTCAATGACTTTATGCATTTCATTTTAGAAACTTCATCATGAACTTCACTTTATAAACAGAGCTCAAGGCCACTGTTTATGCTTTATGTTTTGGATAATTTCTGAAAGCTTTTAAAAAAGCATTTAAAATAATGGCAGTGAGCAGCTCAATTACAACATCTTGAAAACACATTTATATAACAGGTAAACACCAAGGAATGGAAAGGACACTAAAATAAATAATTTTTAAAAGACAGACTTCCTGGAGTTGGCTTTTACAACATTAGAGCAAACAAAAAATGACTAATCAAAAGTAAAAACTGTAAGTTATCTAAAACATAATAATTATGATTTCCAAGAGTTTTATGATTGTCGTGAAATCCAGCACAGCAAAGGAAGGGAAAGATATAAAACTAGAGCAGCCAAGCCCCAGCAGCAGATGGAGTATATGTGAATATTCATATGCCACTTTTGCCAGCAGATAGTGTAGTGTTTACACTAAAGGCAATGCTTGGTGCCTCAAAATCTATTTTTTTTCCATTATGGTTGGGAAAAAAAAACAAACCCTTTTGCAAAGGTTTGAACATTAACTTCTGGAAAGGAAGGATAAAGTTAACCAAAACTTTGAAAGTATTTGGGACCATAAGTAATCCTCATTCAATTTTTCTCAAAAGGGTTACGGTAAGAAAAGCTCTCACTTACCTTCCCAATCTTCCATGTAAGGAGCTTCTTCAGCTTCCTTCTCAGGAGAGATGTCATCTATGAATTTTCCTTCTTTCATAACTCTAGTAATTTCTCTGAGTTGTTGAAGCAACATTTTTTCCTGGTCTGTTGTAACATTTTGAGTCCTGCTAGAAAATATTAGACACCAGAGTTCAGTCCACTGTTATTACAAACTATTAAAAGAGTTTGAACCCAACTGTTTGGTCCTTCCCAGCAGCACAGTCTGAAGACACCTGCCTGTAGTATGATCACTCCTCAACATGTGCATGTGCTCTGCACTTCAGCTCAGTGTAGTTCACCCCTTTATCCAGAAAGCCTGCAAACTTAAGCAGGTAAAGAAAGGCAGGTAAAGCCTGCAAGATCAAAGTGACACACAAGCAAGAGTTGTGGTACAAAAGACACTACAGAAATTTCTTGCCTTTATAAAAGTGTTAGGTAAGAATTAGAGTGCAGTGCCCTGTTTGAAGCATTATAAGGACATGTAATTCTGAACCTATGCTACATTTGTAGCTTGTGTGGGCTGATCAAAATTACTCAAACATCATTATTCTCAAGACTCTTATGATCCCTCATTATGACCATTCAATTTGCAAGGCCTCATTAAGAAATGTCAACTGGACAGATCATGCTGTTATTATAGAGTCAACAATGCTGCCTGGTGGGGAGGTGGGGGTAGAAGCAGGAAGGAAGATTTAAAAATGAAAAGAAGGCGTTACATTTAACTTGCCCTTTATGATTAGAGAGTGGGAGAGGACTGAGATTTTTATCAGATTAAAAGCAAAATATGATTTTGACTGGTTCTACACTGCTGAGTCTAATAATTACTACAGCTCAGGTAATATAATTACTTACTGCTGTAACAGTAAGCACTTCTTCCAACAGATAAGATCATGTAGGCATTACACGTTATTTTCTCCTGAAAGAAAAAGGCTCCTAAAAATCTTATTGACAAAAAAGGAGTATTTGGAGGGTGGTGGTCTGTGCTCTACTAACTCAGTAGGTCAGAGTAAAAAAGACACTGGCTGTACTTAGGGGTGAAAATGGTTCTGACCGATGGTGCTTGTTTCATCTTGAGTTTCAAGTTTAAAATTATGATATCCTGAGCTTTAAGTTGTCCTTGAGCAGGTGTTTGATCTTTGTGTAAGTGCCAGTTCAAGAGTCTCAAAGGTCTGAGGCACTACTCTAGCACTCTTTTAGATCTCGCTGTGTTTTGGTTGGGATCTCTTGCTCCCGTGTTTTAGTCAGGATCTGTTGCTCCCAGTTCCTTGGAGAGGGTGGGCCTTGGCATGCACAGAATGCTGAACTGTAGGCAGTGTGTGAGGTCAGAGAGATGAGCTCTGGTGACCCCTGGACTGGAGATCAGACAGACATAATCTCCAAGAGTGAATGCTCAGTGAATCTTAGGAATGAAATGGGAAGAGAGGAGCTGGAAACAGATTAATGATTTTGGATTTAGGTGGTTAGTATCTATCTAAACCTTGTTTCAGTTACCTGAATTCTCATAAACTTGCAGTGCTCATCCTCAGTTTCTCCTCTTACCAGCTGTTGGGACTAGAGCAGCATTCCAATAGGTACTTTGTGCCACTCTACAAGTAGAGGAATGATGGGTGACACGATGGCCACTCCACTAAAGGCAGAGTAACACTGGTTCAAAGCCAAGATTAGCATCCTACTGCTGGTTGGTGCAATGGTGATGGGAGTTCTGATCCTGAGCTAGATTTTTTTTGTGCACAGCTGCAAACACAGGTGACTGTAACTGAACCTAGCTCAGGAGCAGGCCTGCTGGTTTCATTAGCACCTACCCAGATTAAACTGTTTGACTGAGATCACAAGGCAAAACATCCCTTATCTGCACTTCCCCTGAGGGGCACTTAGCCACACAATTTGAGAAGTTGATACCTCAACACTATAGGGAGGCTACACTGAGTCCTGTCAAGTTGTGCTGGCAATCTGTTCCACAAAACAAGTGAAGTTGTGAGGCAGCATTTTCTCAAAAGTCTGGGTTATGCAGATGTAGAATTTGAGACGTGAATTAAAAGGCCCAAAAAAAAAGGAATGGTTTCATCAGCTAACTGCCTTTGATTGAAGCTGTAACAGAATTGCCAAACTCCTTTTACAGACAAAACTGTACCTAATTTGAATATATATCACTTGGATGAAGACAGAGAGGCCCATCTGTTTAGCAAAATGGGAAGATACGCTAGCTCAGATAATAGGATCAATCAATGCAGCTGCATCACTACAGCACTTCATACAGGAAAATTCCTAATATGCAGGATACGCTCATTAGAAAATACCCCTGTCTTATTGCAACACAAAGTTTCTGTATTTCAGATTATTCCTCCTCCAAACACCTTGCTTAATAGACAAATTTCCCTGTAGAGAGGGAGAAACTACAGCTTGTGTTATTTCCACTCCATTTAAGGCCTCTGGGAAGACTTACTGTAGGATGCTGGCAATGTGTAAGACATCTGGCTGCCCTGCATATGAGAGATTTACCAGGATATAACGTTCTTAGGAATACTAAGAGGACAACAGATTTACAGTGTAAGAAAAGGTCATTACTTTTGCTCTCTGTATTTGTAGCTCTAACATAACCATTACTTTTCATAATGGCAATGCTAATATTTTGTAGAGTCCCAAAGTGTTCACTAACAGGTAAAGGTTTCTTATTCTTACTCTGAGGTAGAACATTTCCTGAAGAACCATCATGACTGCAGTGAAAATCCATAATCTAACATGGCATTTCAGACATCTTAACTGGTGTTTTTTTCAGCTTCATGATCTTAAAATAATCATTATTGAAATGCAGCTACCGCCCAAAAATGGCACCCCACGGAGCGTCTTACTCTTCCATATCACATTTGCTCAGTTTACAGTAAAAAGGAAAGTTTTTCCAATTGACAGCCTGGTAAACAGGACAGTGTATATTATTTCTTTGAAACAGAATTTCTTTCCATGGTACAGCAACAGCATTCCCTGAGAATAAACTATCCTTCCCAACTCATCCAGATTTCGAGAGCAATTTTATTTTTTTTTGAAGAAAATACACAAAATTAGAATGTCTTTGGATTCTAAGAATCTTCTCCCGGAGAAAACCAGAATGAATCCTGGAGCAGTTCATCCAGGAGGAGAATGCTCCTGAGGTATAGTGAGGCATGAGCTCAGACCTCAGCACTCTGACAAGCGCTGTGTGTTATGGTGATACATTGGGTTTTGTGACAATGCAAAATATGACCTTTGGTTTGGTTATTAATACTTCACTTGTCCAGCTGGCTGCTGCTTTGCCATATCTAGTCTAAAGGGACATGGTATCATCTGGGGTCTTTCAGCATTACTCTAAACTTGATACCAGTTATTTCTGCCTTTGACTTTTCTGTTGCAAGGATTTCTGTTTAACTGCATATGAAAAAATGAAGCTCAAGTAATTTTTACTCTCTTCCTCTTTCCTTCTTATTTAAATCTATCAACATCCAGAATTAATAGGCCAGGCTCAGTACTCTGTGCTCTAAACACACTTTCTACCATACAATTTATTTTAATACATTCATCCAGTATTACTGAACTTAATGAGTATCACAGTGTAGGTTAAGAAAGCTTCCAAATCTGATTGTATTTGAAAAGAGCTATTTGCTCCATCTAGAGGTGCTTCCCCCCTCCTCTTCAAAGAGGCTACATACAAAATTCTTTATTAGATTCAGATTCTGATTTCCCCTGAGACCTTTAGATCCATCTATATAAATAGTTTGGTTGAACAAACAAGGGAAGTCCTACTAAATAGAGGCTTTGAGCCAATAACACAGAGTGGAACAAATACTGGATCAGACCCTAAACCGATTTTCTCCATAAAAAAACATCCTATCCCGAGAGTCAGCACAAAGTCTGGGCAGCTCATAAGCCTATTTCTGTCAGCTTAAAGGTATGCACAGAGCATTGTGTCAGCTCTCCAAAACACGGAGGAGTAATAGTCACAGTGCTATCCTTCTGTTCCACTGACAAAACCAGGGCAGCTCAGGGGTTCTCCTGCTGGAACCTGGCTGAACATGGGCAAGCTCAGCACCTCGTCTGCCTGAGCTGAGTGCAGCTGCAATACAGGGCATGGCACAGAGTGGGCAAAACTACACACTTTGAAGCATAAATGAACAAAATGTGCAAGTTCAGCACAGAATTGTTCTTACAGAATGGGTTAAAACAGGCCTTGGCTGGCCCAGACAAAGTTAACATGCATTACAACCTGAACAGCTCTTGGTTTTGGTTGCAAACCTCACGTTAATATTCATGGTAATTCCATTTTCAGACACTGCAGTTATGCACTGTCCTACTGATCTGTTCTTTATGGAAAACATAGACTTGTTTCCAGTGTTTCTTTATAATGTATTATAGTGGTACCAGGTTTTTAGCAAACATTAATAAACATAATAAAATTTTAAATGCCAATTTTACAACTGTTTTGTCTTTTAGATTTAGAAGCAAATGCATGAATCTAGAGGGTGGAACTAAGTTATGTAATCAGATATTATACAGTTCTGCCTTTAAAGAAATATTTTATGCTTATTCTAACAGGAATTTACATAGATTATAACAGCATTTCAATTTGGAAAAATAATCCATTGAACTGGAAAAGAATAATTCAGGATATTACTTTGGTCACATAAGACAGGTTGTTTTATGTACTTTAAATGCAGAGGTTTTATCTTCTGTTTACACATACCTGTCATCTTCTTCCAAACAACACACTGTAAAAAAGGGAAAGGTAGGGGTAGTTGCTATTCTGTTTAAGGAAAATGAAGTTGGAAAAAATTATTTATTTTACATATTGATGCTGAAAAGAGAAAAACTATGGAACAAAAAGTGTGATGTGTAAAATCAGATTTCTACAATTTGAAGTAGCAATAAAAATGCTATTTTAATATAGACAATGGAAGAAAGTTTAATTTCTAATCAGAGCAGGATCTCTCCTTAAAATGCTGTAATTTGATACTCACCTGTCATACATAGGTCCTACTCTGTTGATTAATTTTTCCATAGCTTCTTCTGTCTCTCTCAGTCTTTCCTGGAGTTGAGTGAGCTCATAGTCAGCTGTAAAACAAAAAAAACATCCCAAGATCTGTCAGTAGGAGCTTTGAAAATGTATCTCTGTCCCATTATCACAAGGTAGCATATGCTGTACCAAACCAAACTGGCTGTGAGGAAACTAAAACATGCAGCTTAGAGAGTTCTACCTACTTTCCTTGGCCTAAGAAGGTGAAGACTACTGCCAATGGTAACAGGATACACAGAAAGCACTTTCTTTAGAATGCTCCCAAGCTACCTCCCAATAACTGGGTGGGCCCTGGAGATTGAAGTTAGGAGAAAAAAAAATTTTTTGTGTGTGTTTGCTTATTTGTTTTTTTCCCTAAGGAAACCATAGTGTTTTGCTGTCTACTCCAGAATTAATAGTTCTTGTGGATTTTCCCTCTTAGGACTCTGGGAACAGAAACAAAAGGTCATTTGAGCATTTTCTAATGAGTCCAAGGTTTGAGAAACCACTTCTTTCTCAAAGAGAATCAAGTTCATGGGCTTGATGGCTTGATCCAGCCCTGCCCAGGTGTGCCAGGTTTACTGGGATGAACAACAGCGGTGTTCCATGGAATCTGCCTGGGGAGCAGAGCACACCATTGCCATGGTTGCACCCTTTTACAAAAAATGTGGCTATAGAACGACAGTGGGCACACGTGCAGGAACACCCATATACTGGTCTTCATTTGGCCAAAAGCATTAACAGTCAAGATGCAGCAGCATGGGTGTCAACAAAAATGCTTGAGCTCCTCGTTGGGTTTTTGTGGCTGGCGCTCAAGATCCCGTAACTGAGATTCCATTGCTCCCCACTGCAGAACAAACTGAAACCAGCCTGGGGGAGTTAAATACTCAGCTGCTATGGGCACACGTATTTAAGCAGCGCAAAGGCACAGTGGAACTCCAGCACAGTGGGAATGGAGAAATCCATCCACAAGCATCCATCTTTTAAGAAAGATTTCTATTCTGCACAGAATGTCATTACTTAATGCATCACTGACGTAATTATTTTGCATGTCTGAGACTTTAAACCCAAAGGAAGGGAAACTGGCAAAGAGAAAGGAAGTTACTCCCTCCAAGTCACTATGTAAGTAGTGACTCAGTCTTCAGATTCCTAGTCCAGTGACCTGTCCCCTGCTCTGCTACAGCTTGCCATGAATGCTTTAGGAATATAAATGAAGAGCTCTAGAGAAAGGCAGAATAACTTTCATCGCTAGTTCTTTGGGTTGTAACACTGGCAAATGTTTAACTTACTGCAAACATAGTTTCTCTTACAAAGCATTAGAGAAAAAAATATAATGAATAATTGTGCTAATAAACTGCACAAAATTTCCAGGAACAATGCAGAACAAGTGCACCGAAAACACAATCTATAGCACTGAGTGCATTAGGTATTCCTAATATGCACATTAATGTCAAGATAATTACAGCTATGTTAAGAGAATTACCTTACTGATAGCACTCTCTGTAAAACAGTAAGTACTTTTCCTTCCTAAACACAACACGTTTAAATACCATTATTGTAAGTACTCCTCCAATCTTCAATAGCAAGCTGATTAATTTATCTAATAAGTGTCTGCAAATAGTTGAACCTATTCTCACCAATGTTTAGGTAATATCAAAATAACACTTAGGAATACTATTTGCTCTCTTTATTGCACCTACGAAAACTTTGCCCATTGCAAAAAAAAAAAAAGGAAGGGACAAATTAGGGGAGTGCCTGATAAAGGCTAAGAATTCACAGATTCAAAGAAACGAAGCTAGCTTTTATAATATATCTCTGTACTATTACTAGACTATTACGGATTACAGAATAATTATAGATGGACATCCTATTATCCATTTTTAATCATTAGCTACACAGCTTTTCAGCAAATCCGTACAGTTAATTCAGTGAACCTCATGAAAAGCCATTTCTTCCAGAGGGGCCTGGGATCAAGCCGCTATTGCAGAGTCTCATTAGCTGAATGAGATTAGAAAGTGACGGTGCAGTAATTCACTTTAGCTCACTCCGACACAGAAGCTTCTGGCTTGCTCTTTATGGGGGGCAAACAGCAGCTTTAGAGTGTGCCCAGAACTTGAAGAATCATGGACCATGCCAACAGCTACACAGATATAACTCTTAAGTCATACTCACTAATTTTCCTTTTCGTGTTTCCAGGTGTAGCAGCCGGGCATTTCCGCTCTGCAGGAGTAGTTTTTCCCTTGGAAGCCAGCTGGGGAGTGAAAAAAAGATGACCCTTCTGTGAAATACCACAATAGTACTATATAAGCCCCAAAGGCAACAGGAAAAAATACAGAAAACTAAAACATGCCAGAAGGTAACCACAGAAAAGCATGCCCAGCAGCAAAACCAGACAACTGTGAAAGATGCCTGAGAGATCTTGCCCGCTGAAAACTTCTAAAAGACACTTGGACAAAATTATATTTTTAAGCATAGTGAAAACATAACTCATAAAAAATAATTTCTGAATTTTCCATTCCATTATTCTGTGTATAGGAGGGAAAAAACCTCATTTGGCAATTATTGTGAAATGAAGGGCAGGCTCTGAAGGAACTACATGTGACCCCACTTGTCCCTCTTGCTACGGTTTCTGCCATTACTCCTTCCCAACTTTGTACCTGCAGCACAGACACTGGCTGGCTAAAAAATACTTCTAAGCCCAACTAATTGAGTCCAACTGTAAATCTCACACTGCCAAGTCCACCACTAAACCATGTCCCCAAGTGCCACATCCACATGTCTTTTAAACATCTCCAGGGATGGCAATTCAACCACTTCCCTGGGCAGTCTGTTCCAGTGCTTGACAACCCTTTCAGTGAAGAAGTTTTTCCTAATATCCAATCTAAACCTCCCCTGGTGCAGCAATTTGAGGCCATTTCCTCTTGTCCTATCGCTGTTACTTGGGAGAGAGACTGACCCTAACTGTCTACAACCTCCTTTCAGAGCCATAAGGCCACCTCAAGCCTCTTTTTCTCCAGGCTAAACACCCCCAAGCTCCCTCAGCCACTCCTTATCAGAGCTGTGCTCCAGACCCTTCCCCAGCTCTGTTGCCCTTCTCTGGACAGAAGCTGCAGGCTATTTTTTTCATCTCTGTGATTGGTTCACCCAATTCATTCTTTACTCCGTCCACCTCAGACTCAACTCTCTGGACACTGCTAAGGCTGGATTTAGCCCCCATTCAAAGGAAAAAAAAAACACATTTCCACAAGGCCATTTCTCCCTCCTCCCACATAGCTGACTGTCATCACCTACATGCAAATCATGTCTGTGTAACAAAAATCTATGAGAAGTTCAAATCACATGTGAAATACTTGAGGGGAATTTTTTTTAACTAGCTTTCAACCCATTCCTCAGCTAGTGCATTTACATCATGGTCAATACAATCTCACAAACTCCCAATCCCCAAAAAAGTGGTGCTTTAGTTGTAAAAGGTACACAGTCACTCTAATCCCCCTCTGCCACTTTAAATACATAAAGCAACACATGACATACACAGTACGTAGAATATGTAGTCACAAATAAAGGAAAAGAATACTATGTGTATATTCAAAATCAATCTAACATTGTTCTAGACATACACATTTGCAGAGGGGGAAAAAATATCCTTAAAAAAATTGTAAGAGGTCAGAGGCTGATGCAGGATCAGAGCAACTTGTCCCTGTGCTCTCAGCTACAGTCTTTGCAATAGCAAAACCCACAGGATACTCCAATCTTTTGACCACCAGTCAAAAGTCCAGCATAAGCATTTTCTTTGAGCACAGCTGAGCAGGAATGAAGTACACAATTGAGAGCATCATTTCTTTTCCAAAGTTTTTTGTTATTTCCCCGACTTTTCAATTTATGTTGGTCTTACCTTAAATAAAATGTACAGGATATATAAGAAGATGCCAAATCCGTATATAGGGATAATCTGCCCCACAAGACCTCTCCCAGTTCCACCAGTGCTTCCACTACCACCTCCACCTGCCTTGGCTTTGGCAACTGCTTCAGCAAGGTGAGACCTTGGAAAATGAGGGGCAGCTCGGCTGTCGGGAGTGGCGTGGGAATGCATCCTCAGTGGAAAGTGACCAAGCTTCCCTGAAAAAAAACACAGTGATAATTTTTCTTCAATTACTTTTCACCTTTTTACATGCAGCCTAAAGCTGCAGCAGGTGCAGCTGACCTATTTTCTCTACTTGTAAATGCACCACCACCAATGGGTGGGCTGTAAATACTAAGTCTGTAAACTCAATCCTCAGTCACTTACAATCTGCAGTGCTAGGAGTTAGGGTTTACATACAGCAATTTACTCCCAGCAATTTTATTCCTATAAAATTCGAGTAAAATTACACCATTAAAATCTCTTAATTTTTAAGAAGAGAAAAAACTGGCTTGCAATTAACAAAGCATGGATTTTAGCAGGTATGTATATATGTGTATATATAAAACTTGTCTGAATACCCTATGAATCAGCATCTCCAACATGATGAAACCCCAAAGTCTTTCTTATTTCTCTGCTCAAGAGAAACCCCAACAACACATTGGTTTTCTGCTGTGAGCCTGATCTTTCAATATTATGCAAAGGCATATTAGTGTATAAACCACCACACATCCAACACCCTGATATACAGCTGCAGTGTTTGCTCAGTATAGATTTTCAGCTACTGCCATAAGAAATAGCATTTTACCTGATTTTACCAAGCGACTAATGAAAGAGAAAGAAAAGTGATGGCCCCTCAAGCTGTTCTCCTTAAAAAGGTCTGAGGTAAAGCAATGTAAAAAAAGGAGACTGAACATAGCTTGGGGCGTATTATCTTTGGCATTTTAGAGGGCAAACATTTAGAGGTTTCTAGCCTTTCTAGGCAGAGGTAATATAAAACAAGAAAGGGGAGGAAGCATATATGGATGTACAGATGCTAGTGTAAGACTGCAGAGAGCCTGAAATGGCGCTACAGATGATTTCATCCAACTGAAAGGCACATGAGCCTCAATAAATTTAAGCTCATGTGTTATGCTGTTTTCTTGCTGCCATCAATTCAACAATTTTGCCATCGAGTTCACTATTTTACTCTCTGTGTAGCTGACATCCTGCTTTCTGCCTCCATATCGAGCCTGAACGTGCACCTGCATTCCCTTCCACTGACGGGGTCTGAACTGAATTACTCAGCTACTCTGCCATGGAGTTTGGCGGCAGGAGGTGTTGGATGAAAGCACCAGAGTTGGGATGTGCCAGGCTGGGCTGCAGCTCACTCCCTGGTGCCAGCTGTAAAACTCCCCCTCCTTGGCACATGCAGCCTGGACACTGCTGACTGGTGCTGGGACAGGCTGTGTGTGCCCACAGAAAGGAAATGAAAACCAGGTTTGAAACCGCACTGAAAATAACCAGCTTTACTTCTCTGAGTAGCCAGCTGCAAAGATTTTTATGAAACGCAAGAGAAAAATTTATTTAACATTTGGTCCTGCTGGGAAACACCATCATGGGAAGCTAAATTCCTGAGCAGAGAAAACTGTAGTAAATACTTATTAGGAAGTGGTATCAATAATTTGTGAAGTCCTACTATTAAAAACACATTTTTCTTGTAGATGAGAGCACACATTCTATGAATTCTTTAGTGAAACTGCCAGGGTACACCATCACTGACCAAACCCGCTCTCAGATTACCTCAACTTTGAGGAAGCTGTTATCTTGCACTTAAATTTTGGGGAATTATTCACAGTCTGTTACAGAAAGCACAGCATCTTATTTACAAGTCCCACTGCTCCAGCAGTGATGCCCTGTAGCAGTAGGTCACTGTGGAAACAAGTGTGGTGTCGTGCAGAGAGCAGTATCACTGAGGTGGGGATGAAGCAGCAGGGTAGATAAACCTTTTTAAAAGCATCTTATGCAAATGTTCTTTATTTAAAAAAAAGAGAGAGATATTAAGAAAGTAGAAAATAATTGTAAGAGGTGAAGCTGTATTTAAAGGGAATAGTTTTCTAAATTATCCATAAGGCCTCACTTGTGATTTAAAAGACTCAATTCAATTAAAGATAATCAGGCCAAAGGGAGACACAAGACATTTCATTATCAAAATAATTTTATAGGGGAATTTCATGTCTCCTACTTCTAAATCTTCCTGGTTGATTTTTAAACTTTTATAATTATTTCCTTATTTAAAAAAAATACTATTTGCCACAGCTTTTTACTATGAAGAACCCATGCAAATTACAGACGAAACTGATGGCACAGGGAACTTAAAAGCATCACATGTGTGATGTTAAATACACAGTATACACAGTGTATAAATGTAAATCATAATAATTTGGATGCCACTGTCAAATGAACAAGATACTTTGTGCTATTAAAAATCCCAGCACCCCAGCACACACAGCAGTAGGTGATGTGACTGGATTCCACATTTTCAGGGATGAAACAAACCACTTTCAAAGGGAGACAACAACATACTCTCCATCAACAAAATCAAGTGACACTTGTACATGAGCACAGAAAGGCACATGTTGGGTCCTTGCTTGATGCACCATCCATATGGACTCGGCGATAATGTAACTTCATGTTGTCTAGACTGAAAATGCCCTTCCAGGTTTTCTTGCATAACCTCCATGTTTGGTATAATAGCTTAGAATAATCTACATGGAAATTGCTTTCTTAACATTTAATCTAAATTCTCTTTCAAGCCATTACATACATTACATTTAACACCCTCTAAGTTCTCAAACATGTCTGTCCACAGAAAGCCCAAGTAATTAATCCTTTTTATAACACTGCCAGTTCATTTGGTTCACTGTGGAGGGAATTCTCTATTTCAGTATTATACCCTATCACAAAATGTATGTTTTAGATTTTTTACATGTGCAGTCATTTATACTTTTGTCTTCTAAGTGTTTTTATAAACACTTCTCATTCTGGCAGTCTAACATCAAGGTGAACTAGATGAACAGTATCCATTCATTTAGTTCTTGCTCTTTTACTGATATTTACAAAATAGCTGTAGCTCTGTTCCCAACAACACAACTCTAGAAACCTACCCAACAAGATTAGAAAGCATGACAATTTTGAAATCCTTACTTTAAACCTCCGCACGAGTGTTTTTAATGGACACAGTCAAATGCTTGATTTTTTTTTTTATTAAATACTGCAGGTGCAGGTTAAAAACACAAAAACTAACCCAAATGGAAAAATCTTAATTTTCTTCGGGACACCTGCAGGCAACTGATGTGTGCATTGCATAAATCCAAGCTGAGCAGAGGCACTGCCTGAACTGTCATGTATTTTTCTTGTAAAGCTGATGCCACTTGATTGTTCATAAGAATGCAGACAGACTGCTACTGTCATGGAGCTGTACAGTTTTCCTGAAACTACCAGCTTAGAGAGTAGCTTCATAAAATGCATGGCATATATATATGAACACTAGACTTAAAATGTACTTCTTAGACTGCTAGTAGCCCTTTTTTTCCCTCTTTTTTACAAAAGACAAAAAAAAATTCCAATGCCTGTCCATGAAGTAGACTAGAAACGTGTTACGTGCACAGTAAGGTCTTTAAATAAGCTTTTTCATATACATGAAACTATTACTGTGAAAAAGAACAACATTCCCATCTGGAATATAATATTAACCTCTATAGTTCTCTGCTCACCATTTTCCTAAAAGAGACCTCTGAAAATAGCTTTATTAGAGAAAGTGCCATTCCCATGCTTAAAGCCTGTTTCAATAAAAAGCCTTCTGGTAACAGTGAGTTCTAACAAATGGTAGTAAACTTTAACCATGTTTTATTCAGAGACATTTTGCCCCCAAGACTACAATAAGCACTTTATTAACTTCAAGAATGACATGATTACTTCAAGTCCCTGAAACTCCCGTCAGGTAACTGCAGTTATCAGTGCACCGAAGAGGACGACTAATGACAGAGATATGAATTGAACTGTTCAATCAAGATTTATTCTTCCAATAAAAAAATAACTTCAGGTGAAATAAAGTTTGGTCTGCAGAGCGGGTGTAATGAAATTCCTGCTATCAAATTGAAAATATGGGCTATAAACTCTCATCTGAAACCGATCAGCTGAGGTATTACATCTTCAGCCAAAGACAGGTGCTGGGGTGCAACAGGAGAGCAAGCTGAGTGCCTGCACTGCACCAGACACACACTGACTCCTTCTGTACTCTGATCTCTGCAGGATGATGGGACCAGTATTTATACTACATAGTGATGATGGACACAGTATTTATGCTACCTGTTTTAAGCATTTAAAATTGGTGGTGATAAGTCAGCTTATTACAGCACTGCTCAGGTATGAGCATCATTCATCAGGCAGATGCCACTGGAAATAATTTGGGGGCAAGTTTTTTATTGGGTTTTTTTTTAGAGCTTATTTTTCTGTCAGCCAAAGAAAGAAGCACCGCAACATTAACTGGCGACTGCCTAGGACAGCACTGCTGTGGGAAAATGGTGTGTCAAACTCCATCGTCTGGCAACACTGCAGGATCAGTCAGGAGCTACACGGGGAGAGAAGCTAATGGAGAGATAGGTAGGACCTCCCAGAGCATCTGCTCCCATCCCTGCTTCAGGCAGGTGACTCCACAATCCTCACCAAGCCCCTGTATTGCCTGCTGGGCCTTTGCAGGGCCTAGCATGATGCCCTCACAGCACTGCTCTTGATGCGCTGTCAAAAACTCACCTACCATTCCAGGTTTTCAGTGTTAGGAGATTCTGCAATGAAATTATAAACCTGCAAACCTACAGCGTTGACAAAGCGATTTTCAAGTTCTTACAGGCCAAGGACACACTCGGGAACCACGGAATGGTGGCTGTACTATGGAAATCATACATTTCAGTTCAACGTAACACTGTTTTAGCAGTAACTTCACTCTAAAGGTCCTTATAATACCCTGGTAAATGAAATCAATGTCACTGAAGTGTGCAGACAGGGAATAACCAAGCTGTAGGAAGGATGTATAAGATACAGTCACTGAACATGAGTCCCTGTGGGACAGCATCCAGTAGAACCTGTAAGCTCTCTGCACTTCTATGGGTCTCACCTCTGGCTTGTGGGTAGCCCTGGGCAGAACTCCTGCTCTGCCAGGACCTGGGGCTACAATACCACCTACTTTGGTAAAGTGCCTTGGGGAAAAACACCCACAGTAGAAGGCAGCGGGCATAAAAAGAATGGGAGATGCTTGTATAGAACCCATTCCTCCAGAACTGAGGAGGGGACACGCAGAGTGGTAGGGCAGGCATGAAGGACACAGGACACAGCTCGAGGGACAGGACGTGAGGCCAAATGTGTCATCACGTGGCACAGCATGATGAGGACCTGGTGCATGAAAACAAAATGTAAAATGCTGGGAGTAGGAAACTAAACAATGGAGGTGATTAAAATGAAATTTTATTTCGTATGCGACAACAAAAGCGTTCTGTACAGAAAATAACTAAATGAAGCTTTCAAATAAAAAGTGATGTATTACAATAAAAAAAACCATAAAAACCAAAATGGTATGAGTATGTTACTTTTCAGCAGCTTTAACAGCCCACACATAAATGAAATGAAATTTGGAAGATTAAAAAAAAAAAAAAAAAAAAGAGGCAAATCGCAGCGATAACAACGAATGAATCCTCTGACACTCCACACGTCCCTAAGGGAGGCGCATGGGGGAAAGGGGGAACTACGCCACGCTCCCACCCCGGGCGGCGGCGCTCCCTCACGGTGCCCCCGCCCCGGGCTCACCCCGGGCAGCGGGACCGGGGCGGGGAGGGACGGGGGGGAGAGACGGCGAGGAGCGGCCTCTTACCGTCGGGCGGCGCGGGCGCTGCGTGCGGCGCGGCCCCGGGCTCCTGCCGGCCGCCACCCCGGGGCAGGAAGGTCCGCGGCAGGAGGAGGGAGAGGCAGAGAACCAGGCAGGACACGGCGGCCACCCGGCAGCACGTCCAGCCCGCCATGGCCGCGCCGGCCGCCCGCAGGCCTCTGCGCAGGCGCGCGCAGGCGCGCGGCGGGGGCCTGAGG